>NC_086455.1:169541132-169836132 GCF_028390025.1 Pseudophryne corroboree | reverse complement strand
TCCTTAGACTGAATCCAATCACAATAACTACTACAGATGTATTTCAGTGTACTCCTCTTGCAGATAGCTTTGTTTTACACGTTTCTCCACGTTAAATGAATAGTCCTTTTAGCTGCAGAGGAAGCTCCATGCATTCATTACTAGCATAGCTGAGATTCCTCTTTCTTTCCACAGAATCATTCACCACCAACATCAAAATCCTTTTACAGCTAATGTGGGAAATTGATGATAATAAAAGTACAGACGCTAAAGTAGGCGCTTAGAGCAAAGGCCGCATTCAAGGTAAAGCAGAGGAGGGAGAGGCAGGAGAGGGAAAACAGCTAGTTAGGGATCTGGAAACAATTAGTTATACAAGTATAGCAGAGCAGAAGTGTGATTCAGAGAAGGCCAGAAACAGGTGATATATATATATATATATATATATATACACACATATATATATATATATATATATATATATATATATTCTAGTGGTAAATCAGTCGCGCCTTCAGTGTTTGTGGATAGTTCATTAAAAATCCTCAAATAACATTCAAATGTGCGTACCAGACATAAGTAGAACAGTTGCCTTATACAGAGTGTCTTTGCATCAGAGTATCCCTTGTTCGTACTCCTTCTCTTAAATCCGTCCGGATATTGGTGTGGAGTTCAACCTGTTAGTGATCTCTTACATTGAAATGTTTTGCCGTGAACTAAAAAACTCCTTTGTTTTCTTTTTGGTTCTTTTCTTTTTTTTTATTACTATAGAACATGATTTACCCACCATATCCCTGTATATCCTTATCCATTAGGAATTTATCTAGCCCATTCTTAAAAGTAATGACCGAGTCAGTTGCCAGTTGACTAATCAGTTTTAGTTAACTTATTTTTGAATACTGTATACTATTGTGTCATGTATTCATTTTCCGTTTCCTATGCAGACCCACTGACGTAGAAGGCGTCCACATGGTGTTTGCGGTTTTTAAGGTAAGAGTGTGACATTTTTATTTATCCCTAATGACAATGATTAACCATTGAAACGTTAGAGCATACTGACTATATGAGCCTGATTTCTTAAAGCCATGAGTGCTGCACCAGTGATCTATGCATATTGGTCCCTTGGACTGTGAAGCAGGGTCGTAACTAGGTGCAGAGTGTGCCACCGCACATAGCGCTGCAGGGTACGGGACGCTGTTGGCGGCACTTGTCAATTATTTGTTTTACTTACTTTCACTTGCAGCTTCCCCCCTTTTTGAAGCCCAGTAACTCCTGACTGCCCCTGTCTCCCACCCCCACCTCTTCCGTCGCTAATACCTATAGAACATTCATGAACTTAACTTGATAGCTCTTTGTTATTCAGACACACTGTCCTTTATTACATTTCAAAATACTGATATACCCGGGATTCGAACCCATTGCCTGTGGTATTGCAGTCAGACACTCTGTTTATTGAGCTATCTGCCCTTACATAGAAAGCTAGAGAAATCTAAGCTAGAGAATTCTAACTATTTAAAGCTTACCATGTACTTTGTGAAAAAAATTATCAGCATTGCGCCTGAGCAGATCTATGTAGTGTGTGGCTGCAAGAGATTGGATGTGTCACTGCACACTACATAGATCTGCTCAACTGCAATGCTGACTATTCTTTACAAGTACAGGTACTTTTGTATGCAGGATCAAATAGATCAATGACTAGGTTGGTTGACTGGAATGCAACAGGTTATAGGTTTGAATCCTGGGTATGCTAATACATTGAAATGTATTATTTAGTAAAGGGTATTGAAACTGAATAACAGTGAGCTCTCATGTTAAGTGCGTGATTGTGGTATAAAGAAAATTTGTGTCCAAATCCATTTTCTTACAGTGTTCTATAAATATGCATGTAAAATATATCTATGTACTATAAGCCTCACAGGCCTAGTGGGAAATCCGGCACTAGGTAGGGTGCCCTCTCCTGGAGTAGATGGACATCTTCAAACACACGGCAACCAGGAAAACAGCACACCAGTCCAGGGTTTTCTTGAAATCTAGGGGTGGTTAATTTTATTGTGCAGTATAAAAACAAACATAAAAATAAATCCTAGCCCATCTGGGCACTAACTATGTATAATAGATTCCGGCTCTCAGAGTGGTAGGACCTAATGGCCCTACCACAAACACAGACATATGCACAGTACAGTACTTACAGTTAGTACTTCACAGTGTCTCATAACAGGCCTGCTGCCTGTTTCCCCAGGTGGTGAGACCCCGAGCCAAGCTCTGATACAGCTTATATCTGTTTCTTACAGGTGCAGGCACTAATTAGCCTGCTCTCAAGCTGAAGTCCTAAAAACCTGAAATGGACTTTATGGGTGGAGCCCTCCCTTCTCTCTCACACCCATACCCATTATCCGCCTTTTACTAAAAGCCCAGACTTTACTTAAGTCTGTTTAACAGAAACACACATTTCCTGGGGGTTTAAATCCCATAGGACAAAAACTTGTGTGCCATCATGCTTCACCCGGGGTTGCCTGCAGGTTGGTGGCGGCACTTCCTCCTTGTCTCCGCGCCTCCTGTCTCTGGTCCTCGCTGGAGCTGTACTCTCCCCAGATCGAGGCTGCTCTCATTCCCTCTCTGAACCAGCCAGGGCACCCTCAGGAATGAAGGTTTTGCTCTGTCTGCTCAGACCTCCACCTGCTGACCCAGAACTTGTGTCATTCATTAGTGTCCTGGTTTAAAGGGATGGTATGGTAAGCCTATAAATGTGATATTTTTCAATCTCAGAAACTATGTTACTATACATTATATGGAATACATATGTAATCCCTGCTGACGGGACGCCGCCTGTCAGGATCCTTGCAGGCTCGCTGCTCTAGCCACGCTTCGAGTCCGGTGGATTGCTGTGCTCGAGTGGGAATACCGGGCTGTGGTCAGGATTCAGACCACCAGCATTGTACTGGCTTTCGGGATTCCGGCGTTGGTCTTCTTAACGCTGGGATCCTGACAGCCGGTATATTAACTGCATCCCCATCATATACATATAATACCATAGATATAAGAATAAATAAAGTACAAGCTCTCCATTGTTTTTATATATATATATATATTAGAGATGAGAGGCTGGTTAAACCAAACACACCCAAATTTAGGGGATCTGAGTGTTTCCAAGTCCCAGCTCGGGGTTTACCGTCAAACTCGGATCCCAGAACGAGGCAAAACATAATTTTCCCGGAGTAAGATCTTGCGTGTCTTGGATTTTCCTGGAGTCGGATCTTGCGTGTCTTGGATTTTCCTGGAGTCGGATCTTGAGTGTTTTGGATTCCATATAAAAGTCTCTCCCTCATGATCAGATTACATGCTGGAGAGCGGAGGACGAGGGTGCCGGATGGGGGTGGAGCACTGTTTTTTAAAAACAAACAAACCTGCCATTAGCACGCCATCTGGGTGCCGTGAGGATGACATTAGGAGTTCGTTTAGCTTTAGAGTTTTATTTATAATTGTCAGTCTATGTTTGTGTGTTTGTCACACGCACTGCATATGCACACTGCAGACACCTGCAAACCGTGGGTGGTGCTGCAAAATCAAGGTATAAAAAACCAAAAGACTCTTGTTTGTTTGTTTGTTTGTTTGTTTGTTAAAGTGAACCTGCGCTATTCTTATTATGAGTCTGCAGTTTTGCTCGTCATGTGCATTAGCCTGAGCAGAGACAATGTTGATTGTAGATTATTTGTCCAAAAATACTCTGCTGTATCTGATCTGCACCCCAGGAAGCCATCTTTTGAGTGTATTCCTGCCTGTTATTAAAAAAAAACAAAAAAAAACCAAACATTTAACTGCAGTCTTTTCTAATTTCATTTAAATATATTGTATATTCACCAAGCGCGTGTTATGTTATACAGCAGCATATAGTTGGGTTGGGTTATTGGGTGCATGTTACATACCCCCTATCCGTACTACAAAATAATTATTTATTGCAAAGGAGATGTCTTCTTGTTCCTGCTGTCTAAAAAACAATTGCCTGCCATACTTTTTTTTAATAATCGAATAAAATAATCTGCAAAGTGTCTTATAATTATTATAATTATTATTAAGAGTGAGGCAGTGTATATATTAGGGTTGTGTATGTTACTGGGTGCGTGGTATCACCATCATATGTAGTGACAAATGGGAAGGGGGGGGGGGTCACTAAATAGTGGGTGCCCACTGACATAATTACATACGGGGGGTGGCGGGTGGGTTGCAAAGCACACCCAAAGTAAGTATTTTTTTTTCAATAAAATATTTAAATATCTTTTTAAAAATACATTTTAAACTTTATTAAATTTAAAAAAAACGGCAACTTCTGACCGTTTTTTGGGGGAAAAATGAATCAGTTAAGTGGTTAAACTGCCATCCCGTCTGCCGCTGCTGTGCCGCAATGTTTCACAGATGGAATATATTCTTTTAAACTGCCGTGTGTTTGTGCCGCTGCTCTGCCGCTTCAAAATTGTCTAGAAAAGACTGAAAATTCATGTAATTGATGTTAATAATTATGTAGGAACAAAATAGGTCCACATGACATGATTTTAGCTCTTTTATACATTTCCAAGAAAATAAATAAAACCAAATCAGAATTAGAACCAAAACACCTGAGCTTGGTTTTACCAAAAAAACAAAAACAAAGCAAAACACGAGGTCCGCGCACATCTCTCTCTCTCTCTCTCTCTCTCTCGCTATAAATGACATTTGTCTCTGGAAAAGAGAAGCCTTGTGATGTGTGAGAACATTGTGATGCACATCCTCTGTTTCTGAATATAAGAGCAATTTGTTTCTATAAGTCATGAGAGCCTCTTCTCCAGCTGTGCAAATAGAGCAATTCCCTGTAAGATTAGAATGATTGCCTGACACTGCGATCCAACAACAGGGGTCACCCGCAGAGTGGTCACGGGTGTGATTATATGTGACATGCATAGCAAAAATCGGAGTAATTAATAAATAGCGTGAGACAGGTTTAATGACAACATCTGGCTGGAATTCATATGCAATTTTTTTTTGTACATGCATATTATGTGACACTTGTCAAGAGCTTCCCTGGCAGATAATTGCCTTGATTAACAGGTATGCTAAAATGTTGCATATTAAGGAAATAGGCTCGGAACATGTAACGTATGACTTTATTTTCCCTCTTCCGCATAAAGCGTTGGATGTTCACATGTTCACTTGCTGTAGCTTCTGCTCTTTTCTGTCTTGTGGAGGTGACACTTGTAGTGGAGGTGACATATAGTGCCTCTATATATGAAACCAAAAACTATTTATAAAGTGATAGATAATATATAACATAAAATAAAAAAAATAATATATAGCATAAAATATAACATATGCGTATATTTCGGTATATTTTGCATTGCTGGTGTTTTTCCACAATTACCACGGGGCATTTTAAGAAGGCATCTCACTGGTGCGATCGCGCGGTCGCGGGGCGTGTTGGTGGCATTTGGGGGCGTGCCAGTTGCGTCAAGGGGGCGCAGTCGCACAACGCAGGCGTGTCTGGACTGTTTGTGGGGCAGGCCGCGGCGGATGCACGATGTCGCACGCAGCCGCTTCGGCCAAAAATATGGCGGGTAGCCACCTGCCTTCGCAGCTAGGCTGTGTAGGCAGGGAGGGGTTCACTACGGCTGGCCGGCGGTCGGGCTCCCGGCGACCAGCATCCCGGCGCCGGGAGCCCGACCGCCGGCTTACCGACAGCGTGGCGAGCGCAAATGAGCCCCTTGCGGGCTCGCTGCGCTCGCCACGCTACGGGCACGGTGGCGCGCTACGCGCGCCACACTATTTTATTCTCCCTCTATGGGGGTCGTGGACCCCCACGAGGGAAAGTAAGTGTCGGTATGCCGGTTGTCGGGCTCCCGGCGCCGGTATACTGAGCGCCGGGAGCCCGACCGCCGGCATACAGAAGACCACCCGGCAGGGAGATACTCGCTAGGTGCGAAAGCATCGCTGCTGTGGGATGCTTTTGCACATGTGATCCCCTCTGAATCACCCCCCTAGTTCAGTCAGTGTATATAGCACATCAGACATATACAGTAACCCGTTGCATGCAGCAGTAGGGCCAGTTAGTGTTGGCTGAATGTTTGGGTTTTTTTTTTTCCCATCCCCAAACATTTGCCTATGAAGTGGTTATTGCTGGTGACATATAGGCCTGGGGTTTACACAGCACCCAGTAGCGGATCTTGCCACGGGCAAGCAGGGCTTGTGCCCGGGGCGCCGCCTCCCGCAGGGCACAGGGCACCATCCGGAGGGCGCCACACCAGGGCAAGATCCGCTGCTGCTGTGCCCCCCTGCTGCCCGCTGCCGCTGGCCGCTGTGAAGGGAAACTAGACGCTACGTGTCTAGTTTCCATTCGTGGAGAGGTCCTTTACTGTGCGGTGCGCGATGACGTCATCGCGCACCGCACATTTCAGAGCGCTACAGTAGTCTGTACAGGGGGCGTACATGACCACACCCCCTGTATGAAGCCACGCCCCCTATTGCCGCCCGGGGCGCACAGAGCCCCAGAACCGGCCCTGACAGCACCCTCAAATAATCCGGGTTTCTCAGTCACACCCTTAATCCACACAAATGCTCCTGCTTTCTATATTCCACCACAGTGAGGGAGTGACGACATCCTTGGGAATATAGGAGATCATATAATTAGATTCTCCTATTTGGCCCCCGGGTTTCAGATTAGCCTAAACCTGGTTTTATATGTTGTTGTTTTTCCCAAACTGGAGTCTGGATAGCCCAAATCAGTATTCTGTCTAATGCCCCACGGGGTGTTCACCATACTGTCTAATGCCCCATGGGGTGTTCACCATACTGTCTAATGCCCCATGGGGTGTTCACCATACTGTCTAACAGTGGCATGCGGTGAGGTCAGTGGCAGGTGAGGCACTGCAGCCATAATGTCTGTTGAGTCCCGCCTATGACTCCTACCACCACTGAGCCAATGCCCGCTACTGCTGCTGCCCCATTTTGGGAGGGTACTGTGTCTAGGGGGCCAGTGGACAGGGTGGGGAATGTGTCCCTGGGGCTAGGGGAGGAGGTGGTAGGGTGGGTAGTGTACTGTATGTATCCACTGGCCTGGGGGTGTACTGTATGTTCAAGAAGCCGGGGAGGGGGGGGGGGGGGAGGGCGGATTACGGGTATGTTCCAGAGGCAGGAGTGTTAGTTTGGGTGGGTTCTGTACTGTGAGACATGGAGCACAAGCTCCATACACTCCGCCACTGCTGGGGGCAGGGTGGGAGGAACAGTGGGAAGTGAGATGGGAGCAGTAGAAGTGCAGAGCAGGGGGTGGGATGGGAGTAGTCATGGTGGAGAGCAGGGAGCAGGCTGAGAGTAGTAGTGGTAGAGAACAGGGGGCAGGCTGGGATGATCGGCACTGGGATGGGGGCATGACCTCCGTTGCAGCCCAGCTCTCCCTGCATATGATGCACCTTTAGAAGGGGTAATGCCGCTGCTGTGTATTCCAACAGGGAATGGTGTTGGGGGGGAGTGGGAAGGTTGTATGTTTCCAACATGACCTGTGTGTATTTTGAAAATGTGTCAGGTGGTAATACGTACACCTGTGCACCAGCAACGGGATTTGTCAAGGATCCTTAACAAATCCCCTTGCTGGTGCATAGATGTACGTATTACCACCTGACACATTTTCAAAATACACAGGTCATGTTGGAAACATACAACCCCACACCCCTCTTCTGACCCCCCGCCATTCCCCTGCTAAAGCTGCATCATTTGCAGGGAGAGTAGGGCTGCAACGGAGGTCATAGTACCCCCTATCCCAGTGCTGACCGCTGTCTCCGTGGCAGCCCTAATCAGTACTCTCCCTAATGTGGCGCTGCTCAGCTGTATACTCTAGTTTGAGCAGCGGTGGGTGACTTACGCTTGTGGCAGCCGGCCCGGGTAAGGGGGTCGTTTGCTGTCGGGCAGCCCCAGATTAAACAACGGGACCGGCTGCCGTCTTGTCACACCGCCAGGCCGATCCGCCCCCTGCCTGCAAGTGCCGAATGCAGCTAGTGCTCGGCTAGATGAGAACTGCCCACTGCCCAATCAGAGCTGTTTCAGTGACAGGGGGCGTGCTTTCACATGGCTGAAAGCACGCCCCTGTCACAGAGGCACTTGTATAAGTGCCGCTTGCATTACTTTTTTTAATGGGCTTTTACTGCCCGATGGTCGACCCCGCCCCCCTGCTTCCGGCTCTGTCTCATTGATATCGGGAGGCACCTGGAGCGGTGCCTCCGAAACACAAATTTCTACTTTTTTTTTTTATGCATAAAAATTATTAAAATAATATAAAGCTAAAGCATATACTTATGACACATAATATGGCATATGGCACTTATGGCATATAATATGTGTCATAAGTATCTTCTTTGTGTTATTTTAATAATTAATGACAGGAGAGGCGCTGCCTCCCCTGACTGCACGTCCCTGCTGTCTAATGCCCCACGGGGTGTTCACCATACTGTCTAATGCCCCATGCGGTGTTCACCTGAGCCGGATCTTCAGAGAGCAGCATGGAACATTAGAATGAATAAAGGTTTCATTTTCTACGTTTGAAACGTAGGCTTTTCAATCTGGCAACACATTTTATATATACTGTGAGATTACTTATTAAATGACACCAAAAGAAGGTTTAAATGAATATACTGCAATAATAATACTTAATTTTAAAGCCGCTTATAGCGAGACGGAATTTTACTTTAGAAAAGAATGCTTTAACCTGATTATTGAGGAATATGTTGTGCAAGAAATTACATGTGTTATAAATGTGTTTTCTAAGGGTATGTGATTTAGAGGGTGTGATTGAAAATATGATTTATTTCAAAATGCCAAGAAATCAGCAGAGTGCTTCCCGGCTGCACTCTGTAGTTATAAGTCCCAAGAACGAAGCAGGAGACACACTATGGGGGTCATTCCGAGTTGTTCGCTCGCTAGCAGTTTTTAGCAGCCGTGCACACGCTATGCCGCCTCCCACTGGGAGTGTATTTCAGCTTAGCAGAAGTGCGAACGAAAGGATCGCAGAACGGCGGCAAACTTTTTTTGTGCACTTTTAGAGTAGCTCAATACCTACTCAGCGCTTGCGATCACTTCAGACTGTTCAGTTCCTGTTTTGACATCACAAACACGCCCTGCGTTCGCCCAGCCACGCCAGCGTTTTTCCTGGCACGCCTGCGTTTTTACGAACACTCCCTGAAAATGGTCAGTTGACACCCACAAACGCCCACTTCCTGTCAATCACTCTGCGGCCAGCAGTGCGACTGAAAAGCTTCGCTAGACCCTGTGTAAAACTGCATCATTCATTGCAATTGTACAACGCGCGTGCGCATTGCGCCACATAACATGTGCAGAAGTGACGTTTTTTTTGCGTCATCGCTGCACAGCGAACGAATGCATCTAGCGATCAACTCGGAATGACGCCCATTGGCCGGGTATGGAGGAACAAAGTGGGGAAGAGTCTACCGGCAGCCAGTCGTATTCTGTGTGTCTGGATTTTATAATTATTAATATTAGGACTCGTGCATGTGAGTGTCGCTATCATACGCGTCGTGACACTAGAGTTGCCATCTGTCACTAAAAGGAAAACTGTACAGGGGACCAGAACACAGACCAGTGTGGACGATGTGTAATGTGCCGCTGCGGATGCGCTGACAGCAGCGGCCAGGGGAGCAGAGATCGGCGTCGTGAGCGGGAGGGGCTGGCTGCGGGGGACATATGTGGAGCGGTGGGGGGAGGCGCTGCAGGGTGAAAGGTGCTGCGGGCGGCGGGGGGAGCAGAGATCGACGGCCAGCGGGAGGAGCTGGCCCGGCCAGGCATCTCTCTCCCTGCAGCGCCTCCCCCCGCCGCCGCAGACATGTTCCCCCGCAGTCAATTCCTCCTGCTGGCCGTCGATCTCTGCTCCCCTCGCCGACCTCAGCACCGCTCCTCTCCTCACCTCAATCCGACTTGTTTTCAAGTCGGATTGAGTTTGTCGGAAAGGGGTCCAAAACCTGTTGGATTTGGCCCCATTTCTGACAGAAGCACATGAATCAGCGTCTATTCCGCCGATCCACGTGTTTTCCGACAAGTCGGGAATTCCCGACTTGTCTGAAAAAATCAGCCCCTTTTGAATAGGTCAGAACCCCTTCCAACCTATTTCTGTCGGAAGTTGCCGTCTTTCCGACAAGACGGCAGCTTCCGACAGTAATTGAATATACCCGACTGACAGTAATGTCACAGAGCATCACCGGGCTCACAGTCGAGAGGAGCTATGATTGTGGTGTCATTGCCAGTATATGGGTGGATGGAGGCATGGCCATGTTTTCCTGATTTCTTTTCTTCAGGAATGCTGGGAGTTTTGAGGCACCATTATTATATTACTGTATCATTGTATATCATTGTACAATTTTTTTTTTCCTAAATAACATGTGTGTCATCTGACACTACAACAGATTCTTGCGGTTTCTGGGTGTTTTCTATTTGTGTCACTATAAGGAAGAATATTTAGTAAAAGCCCGCTCGGATGTATCTGGCCATCTGCTGTTATTTTTAATATATATATATATATATATATATATATATATATTTTATTTATTTTTTTAATATGTTTATTTTTTTTGAATAGGGATTTATTTTTCCTTACTAGGATCAGCCTGTAAATAAATTAGTAATAAATAATTTAATCTGTCATTCACAAGTATAGATTCCAAGAAAACACACAGCGTGGGTAGGACGAATCAACACAATAATTTTCAATATTTATTCCTCTCCTTGACTGAAGCAATATTTCTTCTGTCAGTTTTACATTTAAATTGGACAAAAGGCGAGCCTGATATTTGTATGACTTGTGTTCATATCAATTTTGATGATCTATCTTAGGGGTGTATTTGTCAAATGTCTTTTATCCCTGAAAGTCGAGTGGAAAATCACTGCAATAGAACAAATGTCTTAGAATACAGGTTCTCAAACTCATCTCTCTGTACCCCAAACAGGTCATGTTTTCCGGGTCTCCTAACAGAGTTTTGGGGGTTGGGGGTTAGACTGCACACCCTAATTCCAAATGTAATGTGAGGTGCTAACATGTTACCACATGGAAAGAAGAAAAATTGCCCGTGCACACCCTAGGCACCAAGCACTGCTAATAACAATAATAATAGTATACTCTGCAGTTTAGCATAGAGCAAAAATTAGGTGCTTGGCATAATTTTTGGCCAAACATATATATATGCTCACCCACCGTGTCAAGGTGACCTCACCATCAGGTGGGTCCCTAGCACTAAGGTACAAGTCCAGGGCACAGGATTCCCCCCCCCCCCCAACCCCAAGCTAGCACAGGTTATGTTTTCCAGGTCTCCTAACAGAGTTTTGGGGATTTGGGGCTAGACTGCACAACCTAATTCCAAACGTAATGTGAGGTGCTAACATGCTACCACACAGAAAGAAGAAAAATTGCAGGTGCACACCCTAGGCACCAAGCACTGCTATAAAAATAATAATAGTAAACTCTGCAATTTAACATAGAGCATAAGAAGGGCTTGGCATAATTTGTGGCCAAACATATATATAAGCCCACCCACCGTGTCAAGGTGACCTCAGCATCAGGTGGGTCCCTAGCACTAAGGTACAAGTCCAGGGCACAGGACCCCCCTCCCGCAAGCCAGCACAGGTCAAATTCCCCAAGACATCACATTAGTGTTAGTATTATTATTATCCTTTATTTATATGGCGCCACAAGGGATACGCAGCGCCCATTACACAGTACATAATCAAATGAGCAAACAGGAAAACAGCAGTTACAGTTCAAGACAATATATGACAGGTATGGAAAACCTGGGGTTAGGTGCCATCAAAGGGAGTATGGAGTATAAGATAAGATAGTGTAACTAAGAAAAGGCAAGGCACATGAGGAAAGAAGGCCCTGCTCTTGTGAGCTTACAATCTAAAAGGTGAAGGGCTAACAGACCATTGTGACACAGACGGGGTAGACAGTGAGCGTAGACAAGATGGTTAGAAGGACAGTTGGCTGGGTTTGGTGAAGAATTGACTCTTGAGAGCCTGTTTGAAGTTCTGTAGAGAGGTGGAGAGTCAGATGGGGAGAAGTAGAGAATTCCAGAGATAGGGAGCCACGCGTGCAAAATATTGTAGGTAGGAGTGGGAGGAGGTAATCAGTTGGCAGGAGAGACGGTGCATTAGCAGAGCGAAGAGGACGCTTGGGAGTGTAAGGGGAGATAAGGTCAAAGATGTAAGAGGGAGAAAAGTGAGTGAGGGCTTTGTAGCGGAGTGTGAGAAGCTTCTTATTAGTAAGTGTTAATAATAAGAATACTCTATTTAGGAGTGTTGCATGGGTGAGAGGTAATGTTAATAGGTGTTACATAGTTAATAAAAAAATAAGGTGCTGAATTAAATATTGCAATGTGATGTCCCAAAGCAGCCAGACCACACCGACCCAGGGGGCCCTGCGCCCCAAACTCATCTCTAAAACTGACAAATTGTATACATTTATTCAGGACTTACCACAATAGTGCCTTTCACAATATGCAGTCTGCAAATGCTAGGAACACATTCCTAATTAAAAACACCCAGGGCAGGTGGGAGGGTGTTAGTCAAGCCGAAGGAGTCTTCGCCTTCAAGCGTATGCATGTACACAATATAGAATATGGGGGGAGGTCTAGACTGCACATCCTAGTTCCAAACGTAATGTGAGGTGCTACCATGCTGAGACTTGTAGTTCCACACAGAAAGAAGAAATAACATATAACACGTCTTTGTAGGACATAGGTCTCACAGAGTTACAAGTAAAATAATTAGCTCCACCTGTGGATCTTTCATAATGTGTCGGTGAGTGATGAAGACGCCTGTGCACCTGCTGGAGGACCTGGAAAATGAGAGCTGTTTGGGGTCCTGAAGACTGAGTTTGAGAATCACGGTTGCAGGAGAAGTCAGAGATATCTCCTGAGTTAGGCTAACTCACGCTGCAGACCACAGACCCCATTATCCCCAAAGGGTACTGTGGTGTGACCCATATACTGCAGCAAGCTCTGAAAACTGTGCTTCGCTCTAATTTATTCTAAAATGGAAAAATGCCTTATTTTACTAATACGACAATTTTTTCCCCCCCAGGACTCTCCAGAATTGCTATCCTAAAATTGCGATAGTGATCGGTGGACAGTATTTTCCTTGTTGTTCCACTGTCCTTGTTAAATCCATAATATCTAGTTTCCCCACGCAAAGCCTTTCATAAATACTGCAGCAAAGAGAATCATTTAGGATTTTCAGGGCTTGGTAAATAGACGCCTATGCTAGCAGTCATCATTCAAATTGCATTAAGGATATCATTTAATTAGCCGTTTTGGCAGGTGTGAATTATTTACCCATGAAAAGAATCATACACGCACCTCGCACCACGGAGGGGGTGAAAGGTTTCCGCATCATCATCTTTAATGAGGAAACATATGAAAACAGCTGAAATGCACCTGCTTTTATTTATTTTGTATTTTAATATAATTAATAACAGTAAAAGTCATTAAAATAATAATTTGGTTCAGTGGTATGTCACTGCTCTCGGCTCTATTTATCATCATACAGGTTATTGTGCCCAAAAGTGTAGTCTACTTTATTATTATTATTATTATTATTACATTTTATTTATAAGGCGCCAGAAGTGTTTTGCAGCGCCGTACAAAGGACAGTACAGGGAGAAAAAACTTAGCATTACAGTAAATAAATAACAAAAATAGAGTACAGGTAACACAGAGCACCACAAATCTCATACATAAATAATACAGCTTAGATGTAAGTAGCAAGTGAGTGACCATCGTACTACTAGGAGCTGGCGGCCATAGATAGAGATGAGCCTTTACCAGCAGGAGAGAAAGCGGGTAAAGATGGTCGCTGAGTAGGAGAGGGTTTTGACGAAAAGAGGACAGAGGGCCCTGCTCTGAGGAGCTAACAATCTAGTGAGAAGGGGCGACAGACAGATGACATGAGGTGCAAGCAAGAGGGAGGTAGCCTGATGGCAGTATGCAAGCAAAGCAGAGATGGTCAAGGCATGAGGCAGGGGGATGGAGGAGCAGCCTCAGGACTAGGTTATGCATCGGAAGGGTACGCTTTGATGAATAGGTGGGTTTTTAGTGTCCGTTTGAAGCTTTGCAAGGTCGGGGAGAGTCTAATGGAGCGGGGGAGTGCGTTCCACTGAAGGGGTGCAGCATGGGCAAAATCTTGAACTCGAGCATGGAAAGCAGTGACCAGGGCAGAGGAGAGGCGACGGTCATTGGCCGACCATAGGGGGCGGGAGGGAGTATGAAGGGAGAGGAGGTTGGAGATGTAGGGAGCAGTGGAATTAGAGATGGCCTTGTATGTGAGGGTGAGGAGTTTGAGGAGTATTCTGTAGGGGAATGGGAGCCAGTGCAGATTTTGTCGAAGGGGAGTGGCAGATGTGGTGCAGCGGGAGAGGAAGATAAGCCTAGCTGCGGAGTTGAGGACAGATTGGAGGGGAGCAAGTGAGGCCGGTGAGGAGAACATTGCAGTAGTCGAGTCGAGAGATGACCAGTGAGAGTATGATAAGTTTAGTTGCACTCTGGGAGAGAAATGGCCTGATGTGAGCAATGTTGCATAGCTGGAACCGACAGGATTGTGCCAGAGCTTGGATGTGGGGTGCAAAGGAGAGGGAGGAGTCAAGAGTGACGCCCAAGCAGCGGAGTTGGGGAATGGGGGAGAAGATGGTGTTGTCAACAGTGATAGAGATACTGGTAGGGTTTGTTACTCTGGCTGGGGGAAAGATCATTTCAGTTTTGTCCATGTTGAGCTTCAGAGAGCGCTCAGACATCCAGGAGGAGATGGCGGAGAGGCAGCTGGAAACCTGAGAGAGGACAGAGGGGAACAGATCAGGAGAGGAGAGGTAGAGTTGTGTATCATCAGCATAGAGGTGGTATTGAAGGCCAAAGGAGTTAATGAGCGCACCCAGGGAAGAGGTGTACAGGGAGAACAGAAGGGGGCCTAGGACAGAACCCTGAGGGACACCAACAGGATGGATGGAAAGGTGTGAGGTGGTGCCGGAGGCAGACACAGATAAGGAGTGGTTAGTGAGGTAAGAGGTAAAAGAGTCAAGGACAGTGCTAGAGAGGCCAATGTTTTGGAGTGTGCGGAGGAGGAGAGGATGACCCATGGTGTCAAAGGCAGCAGAGAGGTCCAGAAGGATGAGCAGAGAGAAGCGGCCCCTGGATTTGGCCGAAAGCAGGTCATTGGTGACTTTCACCAGGGCAGTCTCAGTGGAGTGGAGTGGGCGAAAGCCAGATTGTAGTGGATCAAGGATGGAGTGGTCAGAGAGGTAGCTTGTGAGACGGCTGTAGACCAGTTGTTCAAGTAGTTTGAAGGCGAATGGGAGAAGAGAGATGGGGCGCTAGCTAGTGGGTGATGAAGGGTCGAGGTTGTTTTTTTTAGAATAGGTGAGACCAGAGCATGTTTGAATGGTGAGGGAAAGATGCCGGTAGAGAGCGATAGGTTAAAGAGGTGAGCAAGGTGGGAGCAGGCAGTGGGGGAGAGGGAGCGGAGAAGATGGGAGGGGAGGGGGTCCAGGGGGCAGGTTGGGGGGGAAGGATAAGATGCGGGAGTGGACTTCCTTGTCTGTAGTTGGACGGAAGGAGGACAGGGTGGGATAGATGGAGGGGAAGGATGATGGGGGCAGGGGGGCAGCAGAGGGGTGATGGGAGGAGAAGTTGTGTTGGATATCCTCAATTTTGAAGATGAAGGAGGCAAAGTCAGTGGCAGTGTGGGAGGATGTGAGAGGGGAAGAGGGGGCGAAGAAGAGTGTTGAAAGTTTCAAAGAGACGGCGTGGACTGGAGGACTGAGAAGAAATGAGTACTTGGAAAACGGATTGCTTGGCGAGGGAAAGAGTAGAGATGTAGGAGGAGAGAATAAACTTGAAATGGAGGAAATCCACCAGAGAGTGAGATTACTTTAGCGCTGAGACTTACCACTATTTTATCACCATGGTCTAGCAGTGACATGCGGTGAGGTCAATGTCTCGGGAGGCATTATACAAAAGTTCAGCAGTATACAGTAAACTTTGTTACCACTGGCATTTCTATAATGGGTGCAATGTGTGCTGCACACAAGGGCCCCTGGGTCCACGGGGCCCACACTGCCCCAATGTTTTATTACTCACCTTTTCGGAATCCTGTATCTGCATTGCAGCCACGGCAAAAAAAAATCACTGCCAAAATGGCCACCGTGCATGCGCAGTAGTGATTAGTCTCCGGAACATGGTGGGTGCCATTTATCCGGAGTCCTGCGCGTGCACAGTAGTCTCTGGAACAATGATAGAGCCTACTGCGCCGTGGACAGGAAGGGGCCAACCTGTAGTCTGCACACGGGCCTACTCCTCTGTTAAAATGCCTCTGTTTGTTACATATAAAATACATTTAAAAAAATATATTTTTTTATCAACTAATAACATAAAAACAGTTTGTTGCAGAATGTAGTAGATATAAAATAAGACTGGCCACAAAACATCTGGAAGAGAGTATTAAAAAGTTTAAAAGCCCAATATACTGCTAAGCCTTTAAAAGAACACATAAAACATGTTGCATAACCTCTGTAGAAGTAGCCTAAAACTTGCTGGCACTATCTGCTTCCTCCGCGTGGCAGGGGGGGTATGTTGTCCAGTGTAGGGGAGTGAACCAGCCCAGTGCCCCCCCCAGGCCATGCCCCTTCACTGAGGCAGAGCTGATAGCTCCTCCCCTTGTGCTGTGGTTTGCAGTGCGGCCCTGCCCCCAGCTCCAGGCAGTGTCTGCCTATCACAGAGGGGAGGCTGAGAGGAGGCTCTGGTCTCTCCTTGACGGTAACTGTATTTCCAGCCGAGCACTGCAAATTTGCTGCGTTTTACCTATTATAATTATCACAGTAATACAAAGATATTTATAAATTAGAAATATCTTCTTTGTGTTATCATTTGTATATTCAAAACTCTGGAGTATACTGGAGCATGAGAAGTGAGGCTCTGCCTCCGATGCCTTTCCGGACTGCACGTCACTGCACTCTAGAGGCTTCCGCACAGGTCTACTGAGCAAAACATGAATTTTGCACATGATGCAGATTTAATATACAAGTTAGATTACACTATATATATATATATATATATATATATATATATAAAATTATGTAGGTAAATTAAATACATTTTCTGGCGTCTGCCAGGAATGGCGGTGTCCCCTCTTCTCCTCTGTTGTTGTTTCCTCTCCTATTTTTTGTTCCCTTAACCCTCTTTCCTTTCTGTTCACAATAAATTTCTTTCAATAAAGTTCATTTATGGAAAAATATTCTGACATTCTGAAAATAAATTATTTCTTACGGTAATAAATTATTCCCAGCCATCATCCTTGGCAAATAGGATCCTTCGCGCACAGGTAAGGGGATGCCGTCACTGGAAAAGCCGGCAACACATACAGCCAAAGGCGTTATCACCAGGGGCAACCCCGGTCCAGTATAGGGCACAAGTAAAATAAAACTTTAAGCCCTTTAATTGAAACACAGCTCATTCATACAGAGAATTCCGATTATATTTTTGCATGGAGTATAGCACTAATACAGCTTTCATAATTTTTCCACAATAAGTGAAACAGAAAACTCAGATTTACAAATGTAAATATAAGGAAAGACAATTTCACAGGTGGAACACTTAGGTCTATGAGTGGTGGCCTCCTGCTATGAGCGAAGCGTTCCTGGCTTATTTTACTGCCGCCTGTCACATTTCCAAATCTGTCACAATCCTGAAAGCTCAATTTGATAGCGTACATATTGTTGGAAGGGGAATGCACCACGCTGTCTACCTTCATTACATTCCAGGCACTGCCGGAGAGGCATCACCGCCATAGGCAAATGCAGTGAAGGAGAGGGGGGGGGGGGGGGTTTCCAGTTGCCAAGAACACCACTTCCCTACAGCCTGGCCAGCGGCCACTACATGCAGTATACAGAGCGGAATGGAGCTGATGCACATGTCCAGCGACAGCAGATTTTCTTACCAAGTCTGCTGTATGTGTCTGGGGATCTGAGTTCGCATTCATTGAACCAGAGAGTGAGAGTCTGGTGGGTGGCTTACCATGGTCATTGGGCCTGCATTGGTCGGACATACTGTATTACATAAACTGCACTGTGTTTGGGGCAGACTATAACTCGCTACATGCTAATTATGCATCCCTCATATGCTGGTGACAATCGCTCTAAAATTAAAGTTGGAAACCCCCCTCCAGAAATCCTGCGTTGACGCTTAACTGCCGCGACCTCCGACATGGATCCCAAGTGCACTACTGTTTATGCGCTGTGTCTATGCACATCTTCTTAGTCTGTCCTTCATGGTGAGAGGGGGCGTGCCCATACACGCTTGCACCACATACCGGAGACTGTGCTGCATTCCGGTGACTGTGCTATATACTGGAGGAACTACAACCCCACTGCACCACCACTGATTACTATTAAAGGGTCGATGTCACTAATGTATGCCCACCTAATGTATGCTACTCTATCCATGGACGTGACGCACCCCACCGTCATTAACCCTAAAGCTCATTGCTGGATCAGTGCATGCATGCATTAACTCTGTGTTACCCTGCATCCTGTTATCTGCCTGTTAATAAACCAGCAAGCCTGGTTATCTGCCGTGTGTCCATTACACACCACTGGTCTCTATCAACACCATAGGTTCTGCCAATAAACGTTACACTCCCAGTGCAGGTTCAACTGGGCAGAAACCATTAGAGATAGATAGGACATGATCACGTTACTTGATTATTTTGCTTTCAAAGCATACTTGCTTGCCTACTCTCCAGAAATGTCAGGGGGACTCCATAATTTTTGGGAGTCCCATGAACTCCCAGAAGAGTAGATTAGCAGGATGGGAGAACCTGCATCATCTTGGCCACACAACCTCTCCATGAACCCACAGGGCTAACTGAGGAGACGTTCCAGGCATTGCCCCTCATAGGGATCCACTGGATCTGCCCTCCTGCAACTCTCCAGGAGGGCAGAAGTTGAAAGTTGGCAAGTATATTATATTTACAGGTGTACTTGCCATCTACACACAGTGGGGTAAACCATGCTCTTCTACTTTTAAATTATCCAATCCAGGAGATCCTGGAATCGCGGTCTAAGCGGGAGATGCAGCTACACAGTGAGTCATTAAGAACATCCCCCATTCACCTGTGGTGCAAAGCCATGATAAATGCCATCAGGCAGTGGGAAGAGGGGTCACAAAAACACAATATGTAGGGAAGAGGATGGGAACAGAGGGAGCCTGGCAGGGTTGCCAGTGGTCCAGGATTTTGCTGGACGGTCCAGATATCCGAAGGGTTGATAATCCTGGATGGAGGTCTCCGGGAATCCCACTGCATGGAACTGGCTACATACCACTGATGTCTATCCCTCTCTGCTGCTCTGCCTACTGCTTGCCCTGTGGCCAACCTTCTATAGCTCTTACTCTTACAGCCATGAGCATGACTGCGATGAAGGAGATGGAGGCAAAGCGTCAGCATGGTCACTAGTGAAGCAATCCAAGGCAAGGGAGCAGGTGTTGGCTGTGACGGCAGGCAATCATGATTCATGGTATAGAGGCATCACTTGGGGGAGCTCTGGCATATAAGCACAATAAGGGGCTCTGGGATATATGGAGATGGGGCTCTGGCAAAGAAGATGATGAGGTGGCTCTGGCATATAAGGTGATGTGGGTGGTCAAGACCCCTTTCCCGATTTATGGATCTGAAGGATTGGGAGTATGACACAGTGGTCATTTGGCTTTATCAAATGCTGTGGTGGTGGTGGGGGCGGGGGTGTATATTTCTCTTAGCTTTCTTTCTCTTTCTTTCTTTCTTTCTTTCTTTCTTTCTTTCTTTCTTTCTTTCTTTCTTTCTTTCTTTCTTTCTTTCTTTCTCTATCCTTCTGAATCATTGGGCTGTGGAGCTTCTTGTGATAATCAGCATATGTTGCTCCATTTTTCTGCACCTTGATGGAGGATATGAGAGCGCCCGGTTCATTCCTTGCATGACTGGAACTTTACATCTGTCCTAGAAGACAATTCAGTGTCTAACCTGGGTGTGTAACCTGGCCTCCGCGCAAGTTTGAGAGACGTGCAGAAGGGACTGCAGTTTCTGATGGATCTCTAGCACCCAGATGGCAGATCAAAGGCGCTTTAAGGAAGGAGGGGACCTGTGTGCAGGGTCCAATTGGGCCCCCTCCTCTCTGGCGGTGCAGAAGACTCTGGAATTGCACCAGAGTCTACTGCGCAGGTACAGGTCTCCGGGAACATGGCACCCATGCAACGCTCATGGGAACATCTTTATTGAGCATGCACAAATCACCAGGAAATGGCCGCGGTGGCCATTTTCCCAGTGATTTCTGCAGCTCTACAGACAGCGCCAGGCTGACGGGCCTGTAAGTATAATTAAATGGGTGCAGGGTGTGCCGTTTGCAGGCACCCCTGGACCCAGGGACCACACACCTTGCAGCCATTATAGATACGCCAGTGTGGCAGATGGAAACATAATGAGTGCTGCTGTTATAGATGGATACCCCCATTAGCATAATGTAATAAATCTGTCTGCCGCGGCCGCTTTGCGCTCAGTTCAGAATCAGGCGCTGACTCCCTATTTCCTTATTTCAAATCTCATCAGCGCTCTGTGAGTCAGACTCTTGTTCTGAAAATATTATATTAAGTTTATTCTCCTTTTACTCTGATCTTCTAAGGGCCCACTATTTTGCTCTAGTTATTCAGCCTCTGGGGTAGATTTACTAAAACTTCTAAAAATGAATACTGATAGTTTTGCCATAACAACCAATCAAACTTCAATAAATCTAGCACTCCCCCTACCACACTCCACCCCCACCAACACATCCCCACCCCCTCCCCCCCACCACTCCCCTCCTCTCATTCACTCATCCTTCTGAACTATGAGCTGAGTGCTGACTTTTGCTGCCCTGCATTCCAGTCCTGGGGGTGGCTGGAAGTCTCTTCTGCCTCCTGATTCAGTACATCGCTTGACTTCTCTTCACTCCAGATCCAGGCTAGTCCTGACCTCTCTTTTGGCTTTCACCAATGCTTCATTGTACACCAGTATACCATACAATACCTTGGCTCACTTGCCCTATTCTAGCCTACTATAATACCTCTTTGCCCGCTTGTAACACCAAGGGACAATTAAGGATACAGCAACCTGTGGATCTCCCTGCAGCAAACCCCAAACCTCAATAAATGGGTTACAGCGGGGGAGTTTTATGACCTGGAGGGGCGGATAAAGCGCCCACAGGGCCGCAACCAGGCTTGGATACAGGAGAACCCACCGGTGGGCCCCACTGCCTGGGGCCCCCCACCTCCTGCTCTAAGGATCAGGTTCCAGACTGTGCACTTGAATTATACATTATACATATGTTACCTTATACCAGGGGTGGGGAACTTTTTTCTACCAAGGGCCATTTGGATATTTATAAAATCCTTCGGGGGCCATACAAAAATTATCAATTTAAAAATTAGCCTGCCCCCCAGTAGATATGCCCCCAGTATATATACCCCCAGCCAGTTGTTATGCCCCATTACATATGCCCCCAGTCACTTGTTATGCCCCATTAGATATTCCCCCAGTCAGTTGTTATGCCCCATTAGATATGCCCCCTAGTAGCGTCACTTACACGCACACATTAAAAGAAAATAAAAACACAATACTCACCAGCCCCACTCCTGCTTCCGGACCGTTGCCCTCCGCCTGGCCTCCCGCTCCTCAGAACTATGGGAGAGATGTCATGACATCTCTTCCATAGCACCGCACAGCCGCACACGCACACTGCCAGAGCCGGAGCTCAGGAGTGAGATCCTGCCTCCGGCTGCTGCTGAGGGGAAGAAGCCGGGCGCCCGTTAGTAACAAAATGTCAGTGTGCGCCCGGCATCTCCCTCGGTTAGATGAGCCTGGCCGGGCCGGCACAAGTGGCTCTGCGACTTGTTCCGGCCCGCGGGCCTGAGGTTCCCCACCCCTGCCTTATACTGGACTATGGTGTATTTTCTACAGTGCGTTGCTGTTATTAATCTGTTATTAATCTGATACATTATCATGCATGCAGCAGCTGAACTGACTGTAATATATTTATGAAGGGGCCAAGACATTGCTCTCTCTAATGGTTAGTCAAACCAATGAGGTGGCAGGCTACACCCCCTCTGCAGACTGACCACACCCCTAACATGGGCTCCTACCACTGCATTCCCCCGGTGGGCCCTACATGCCCCAGTCCGACACTGGCCGCAACCCACATACAGCGAGTCTGGGTGTCATCCTGCCTGTGACAATGGGGCAGATTTATTAAGCCTGAGAAGTGATAAAGCAGTGATAAGTGGAAGGTGATAAAGCACCGGCCAATCAGCTCCTAACTGTCAATTTACATATTGGAGCTGATTGGCTGGTGAATTATCACCTTGCTCTTTTCACTGCTTTATCACTTCTCCAGGCTTAATACATAGCAGTTTGACTTTGAACCTACAAATGAATACCAAAGGATTTAGTTGCAGGGCAAATCTAATATACAGTAGCAGAAGTACACCTACTGCAGAGTTACCTACCCTGCCAAAGACTCATGCCATATCAGTGGGGCTGCAGAACATTTCTCCCCATCTCCGGCTTCCTGAAGCTCCCTCAAGTTTTCAGACCATGGGGGTCTTTCCGAGTTGATCGTAGCAGCACAGCTACGATCATCTTCCCTGACATACGGGGGGACGCCCAGCACAGGGCTAGTCCGCCACGCATGTCAGTCCGGCCCCCCCTGCACAAATACACAAGCATTGCACAGCGGCGATGCTTTTGTATTTGTGGAATAACTCCCGGCCAGCGCAGCTTCTGCGGCTGACCGGTAGTTGATTGTCGCTGCAACTGGCCGCAGCAGCTGCGTGAGACATCACGCAGCCGCCGCGGACCGCCCCCCCCCCCCCCCCAACGGTCCGGCCACGCCTGCGTTGGCTGGATCGCGCCCCCCTAAGCGGTGGCTTAACGCCGCCGTCCAACCCCCTCCCGCCCAGCGACCGCCTCTGTCTCAGAGGCGATCGCTAGGCAACGACGGCTGCCATGTGCCGGCGCACGCGCAGTTCCGACCCGACCGCTGCGCTGCGACAAACTGCAGCAAGCGAACGGGTCGGAATGACCCCCCGTGACTGTTATCATAGTAACCAAAAGGAAGATTGTTATTGGTCGGCAGCCACGGATCAGTGGAGGGAGCTTCAGTAAGCAAGAGGAGAAGAATTGTCTTCCTTTATCTACATAGGGGCTCTTACGACATGTAGCTATGGAGCCCAGATTTTAATGTAAAAAATGCACAGGTGTGAAATTCTATATTTTTCCAACTTGTAAAGTTTTATTGCTCTAAGAATTCACTTTTTATTTTCATGTGCCTGGAAATCCGTGCTACCTCCAATGAAACAACCAAAGATGTAATCAATTCATTCTTGTGCTCGACCTTGAGTATTCACTCATTGATGCTCAGCAAGAACTTTTGCCACCGATTCAAAAGACAATGGGGGTAATTCAGACCTGATCGCTAGGCTGCGTTTTCGTACAGTGGGCGATCGGGTCCAAACTGCACATGCGTATGCACCGTAATGCGCAGGCGCGTTGCACGGGTACAAAGCGGATCGTCGCTCAGCGATGGGTTTGTGTGAAGCATCCATTCGCACGGGCGATCGAAAGGAGATTGACAGGAAGAGGGCGTTTGTGGGTGGCAACTGACCGTTTTCAGGGAGTATTTTGAAAAACGCAGGCGTGTCCATGCGTTTGCAGGGTGGGTTCCTGACGTCAATTCCGGTCCCGGACAGGCTGATGTGATCGCAGCGGCTGAGTAAGTCCTGGGCTGTGCAGAGACTGCACAAGATCTGTTTGTACAGCTCTGCTACACATGCGATCACACACTTGCAAAGCAAAAATACACTCCCCTATGGGCGGCGACTATGCGAACGCAGAACTGCAAAAAAAACCTAGCGAGCGAACAGGTCTGAATTAGGCCGAATATTAAAGAATCTTTTCTCTACCTAGGAGTGCTAGGCATGGGAGAGTGTTAGGTATTTTTTGCATGCCATTGCACACCAAAGTAATTACAGTGCTGTATATCCATTTCAGCGTTCTCTAGTATACACACTCCCCCTCACTCACTTCAACTTGTAGTGCTGAATATTCCATTGCTACAGAAACACTCCAAGCTGGAGAACGTGCTACAGAATTGAGTTATAGAATGTGCCTGTTCTTTGTGCCTCCCCCAGAGATTGGAAAGAATGTACACTGAGCGAGGCTGGGGGTCTTTATCTTGGAACAACTTATAGCTAAATGCTGTTTATTACACATTATGTGAACAATAATCTTTCATTTTCCCACTTGACAAAAGGTTTTCAGATCACAGTGCCCGTAGCTCGGAGCAGTTATATAGCGCTTGCTATGCTTCATGATTTTTTGTCCATTTCTACATAATGATGATATAATGACTGATTACTCATATTAGAGGAAATTTAAGTTCAGTTTCTTAAATTGATTTATAACAGGTGGATTGCTACAAAGTGGTCATAACTTAGTGGCATTATACTGTGAACCACAATATTTCATACATTAGTGTAGCAATTTGTTGATATTCGCATTTCATAAAATTTTAGGTGATCCATGGCTTTTATACAAAAGTTCTACTAATGCTGAAATACAAGTTACCTTATATAGGGGCTTACAGTGCATCTGGAAAGTATTCACAGCGCTTCACTTTTCCACATTTTTTTATGTTACAGCCTTATTCCAAAATTAAATAAATTCATTTTTCCCTTCAAAATTCTACACACAATACCCCATAATGACAACATGAAAAAAGTTTTTGGGAGATTTTTGCAAATTTATTAAAAATAAAAAACTAAGAAATCACATGTACAGAAGTATTCACAGCCTTTGCTCAATACTTTGTTGATGCACCTCTGGCAGCAGTTACAGCCTCAAGTCTTTTTGAATATGATGCCACAAGCTTGGCACACCTATCTTTGGGCAGTTTCGCCCCATTCCCATTGCAGCACCTCTCAAGCTCCATCAGGTTGGATGGGAAGCGTCGGTGCACAGCCATTCTCAGATCTCTCCAAAGATGTTCAATTGGATTCAAGTCTGGGCTCTGGCTGGGTCACTCAAGGACATTCACAGAGTTGTCCTGAAGCCACTCCTTTGATATCTTGGCTGTGTGCTTAGGATCGTTGTCCAGCTGAAAGATGAACTGTCGCCCCAGTCTGAGGTCAAGAGCGCTCTGGAGCAGGTTTTCATCCAGGATGCTCTGTACATTGCTGCATTTATCTTTCCCTCTATCTTGACTAGTCTCCCAGCTCCTGCCGCTGAAAAACATCCCCACAGCGTGATGCTGCCACCACCATGCTTCACTGTAGGGATGGTATTGGCCTGGTGATGAGTGGTGCCTGGTTTCCTCCAAACATGTTGCCTGACATTCACGCCAAACAGTTCAATCTTTGTCTCATCAGACCAGAGAATTTTGTTCTCATGGTCTGAGAGTCCTTCAGGTGCATTTTGGCAAACTCCAGGTGGGCTGCCATGTGCTTTTTATTAAGGAGTGGCCTCCGTCTGGCCACTCTACCATACAGGCCTGATTTGTGGATTGCTGCAGAGATGGTTGTCCTTCTGGAAGGTTCTCTTCTCGCCATAGAGGAATGCTGTAGCTCTGAGAGAGTGACCATTGGGTTCTTGGTCACCTCCCTGACTAGGGCCCTTCTCCTCCGATCGCTCAGTTTAGACGGTCGGCCAGCTCTAGGAAGAGACCTGGGGGTTACGAACTTCTTCCATTTACGGATGATGGAGGCCACTGTGCTCATTGGGACCTTCAAAGCAGCAGATATGTTTCTGTACCCTTCCCTAGATTTGTGCCTTGAGACAATCCTGTCTCGGAGGTCTACAGACAATTCCTTTGACTTTATGCATGGTTTGTGCTCAGACATGCACTGTCAAGTGTGGGACCTCATATAGACAGGTGTGTGCCTTTCCAAATCATGTCCAATCAACTGAATTTACCACAGGTGGACTCCAATTAAGTTGTAGGAACTTCTCAAGGATGGTCAGTGGAAACAGGATGCACCTGAGTTAAATTTTGAGCTTCATGGCAAAGGCTGTGAATACTTCTGTACATGTGATTTATTAGTTTTTTATTTTAAATAAATAAATAATTTTCAAAAATCACAAAAAAAACTTTTTTCACATTGTCATTATGGGGTATTGTGTGTAGAATTTTGAGGGGGAAAAATTAATTTATTACATTTTGGAATAAGGCTGTAAAATAACAAAATGTGGAAAAAGTGAAGCGCTGTGAATACTTTCCGGTTGCACTGTATTTACTAATTATCAGGTTTCATATCTGATAATTAGAATTTTTATCACAGCTATTTGCGGCAATAAGAAATTAATGCAAAATACATCATTTCCTTTATATATCGTGAGCCGGGGCCGTTCTGCACATAAGCGATCAGCAGACCACGCCAGAACTTTTTGTAAATTAGTAACCCATGGGCTCAAGGCAATCAAGAGCCGGGTACTGGGCGGTGTGACCAAAATCCTGTAGTCATGAAAATGCCCACCACCACCACAAAATAGATTAATATACTATGTGAGGCAGTAGGCACCATGGGACGGGGGGGGGGGGGGGGGGGACGACGACAGGATAAGTTGGGTATCTGGGGTGGCCCCCAGTGCATTCACTCTATCCAGGGTCCCCATTGGATGATCTGCCAATCTGCATCTCAGTCTGTCACATAATACCTGGCTCCTGGTACTTGGCCAATCAGGTCCCTGGGGGAAGGGCCAGACGTGCTGCAAAGGTCACCGTACTTCACGGCACCACCCACTGGAGCATACTCTGGTCCCACTGGGCACCTCCGACAAGTCCCGGCCCAGGTAAACAGTACCCACTCCACCCTGCTCTTGGTGCCTCTGCACAGGTTACTATAGGAGAACGCCATCTGACAGTTTTGTAGCCCCTATGGGGGCAGCAGCTGCTGTCGCTAATGGAAGGGCTGCAGTAGAATTTAGTGCCTTCTTAGCACATTTTGGGGCATCCTTAATATTTGCAGTTATCCCCCAAATATGGGTGTTCTCCTGTAATACTGTATCCTACAAATATTATTAAATTGTCCCCAAAGAGAGGTTCGACTAACATATAAGAATGTATGTGTTTGTTTGTGTGTGTGTGTGTGTGTGTGTGTGTGTGTGTGTGTGTGTGTGTGTGTGTATCTGTGTGTGTGTATCTGTGTGTGTACGATAGATAGAAAGATAGGTCCTCATTCCGAGTTGTTCGCTCGCTAGCTGCTTTTAGCAGCCGTGCAAATGCTATACCGCCGCCCTCTGGGAGTGTATCTTAGCTTAGCAGAAGTGCGAACGAAAGGATCACAGAGCGGCTACAAAATATTTTTGAGCAGCTTCAGAGTAGCTCCAGACCTACTCTTAGCCTACGATCACTTCAGACAAACTATTCAGTTCCTGTTTTGACGTCACGAACACACCCTGCGTTCGGCCAACCACGCCTGCGTTTTCCCAGGCACGCCTGCGTATGTACCTGACACGCCTGCGTTTTTACACTCACTCCCTGAAAATGGGCAGTTACCTCCCAGAAATGCCTCTTTCCTGTCAATCACTCTGCGGCGAGCAGTGCGACTGAAAAGCTTCGCTAGACCTTGTGTAAAAATGCATCGGCTGTTGTGAAAGTACATCGTGCGGGAGGAAGCACGGACAGGGAGCTCCTCTGTACTTGTGGAAATTAAACCCCTGTATTCGCTTCCCTGCCCCTTAAGTGCTCTCTAAAGTCAGCCCCTGTGACGGTGGGAACCCCCCATTGCGGTGGTCTAGAGCTGCGGAATCGGGGAGCCGGTATACTGGCTCCCGCGGATTGCGGCCTAGCCACCACTCTGAAGCCGGGGCCTCAATTTTAAACATCACCCTGCGGGCCGTGCGGCGCACCGATTCCCGAAGCGTACCCAGGAGCCCCTGCTTGGATCCCCTGGTACTGGACCCCCTCTCCGGGCTGCAGAGATCTGCTGCGCTGCGGGGGAAAGGGACAACGGACGGAGCGCGAACACTGAACGCCTGGAGCTCCCGGGGCGGCGGCCATCTTAGGTCTCGGGACCCACGGAGCAGCGCGCAGGACGTGAAGCCCGGCGACGTCTGACTAGGTGAGCGGCTTCCCTGGCCTGATCCCCTCCACCGCAGCCCGCATTCACCATCGGCGGACGGCCGCAGCAGGTGGCCCTAAGTGAGACGCCGGGGGGGACACAATACTACCACATTAGCAGCCTTACCCTGGGGCTGGTGTCTGGAGCTGCACTATATTTACTAACCCAGATTGCTTGCCTGAGTCTCCCTGTGCCAACCCGGAGGCAGCGTGGGGGCCCTGAAGCCCTGAAACCACGGCTCTCTGTAGCCCATTGCTGTGAATCTGCTGACTGGGCCATTCGTAGCCGTGCTCCTAGGGATAGCTCCGCATTACAATACATATCTGCACACCTGAGACTAAGGAGCTGATCTTTACGGCTGATAACTCCCGGATAGGGGCGAAAATTGCTGCTTGATCTAGTGCAATTGCCCTGCCCGTGCGGCGCTGAGATGTGATTTTTTTCGCTCATAATGTCCTCCTAATACCTCCCCGTAACCATTTTAGCTAATACATACCTACACCGGGTCGTTATACTGCTGGATTGAAGAAAGCTGTACCCCCCCCCCCTATACCGCATTCGTCAATTCTCTGTGAAAACAGAAGCCATGCCTCCAAAGAAGCATAAAGCCTCCAAACAGGTCAATCAAGTCGCCTTTTTTAAACCCTCTCCTTTCCGTAACAAACCCCCAGAAGCTGGAACCCCTGTGGTGGGCCCCTCTCCTCAGACCAAGCGGTCCTCTCTTTTGTCCTCTGAGCCCCCTTCCAGTGACGCATCCTCTTCAACGCGCCTCGAGGACGGTGAAGCCTTAACAGTCGGCAGTATAAAGCTTTTGCTACATCAGTTTAAGGACGACGTGACATCTGAGTTCAGAGCCATGTTGAAATCCTGCCAGAGCTCCATTGATGACCTGGGTGAGAGGACAGACCAGTTGGAAACTAAGATGAGCGAGGTAGTTGGCTCACATAATTCGCTGATAGACTCCCATGATACCCTGGAGGGTGAAGTGAATTTCTTGCGCGATAAAGTGGCGGATTTGGAAGATCGCTCGCGCAGGAACAATCTGAAACTCAGAGGGGTCCCCGACTCGATCTCTAATAGCAGTGTCCACGATTATACTATGGAGATCTTCAAAAAACTGTTGCCTACCGCCAGCTCCTCAGATCTTTTATTGGATCGAATTCATCGAATCCCTAAGGCCCGAGGTGCCCCAGAGGGATCGTCTAGAGATGTTCTGATGCGGGTTCACTTCTTTCATATTAAAGAATCTTTGCTTAAAGCGGCTAGACCATCCTCTGATACGGCAGAAGCCTTGGGAAATCTTCAACTATATGGAGACTTGTCGCAGTACACTCTCAATAAAAGACGTTCCTTCCACCCGGTTACTATTGTTCTTCGGAAGGCTGGCATCCTTTATAGATGGGGCTTCCCCACTCGTCTGTTGATCTCCAGAGACGGTTCTACCATAGCCATCTCGTCAGCTGATGAGGGTCTGAAGCTTCTACGTAAATGGAATTTGGGGGGAGACCCCGGGCCCAGTTCTCCTGACCATCGACTCCAGCAGGACTGGTCGACGGTTGAGAAGTAATGGTATACTGATCACATTCACTTGCCATAAGTGCCTTTACCTGGATTGCCGTTCCGGGCCTGGAGGTTAACTGCAGAGACTGTTACATGTGAGGTTTAAGTCGGCTACTGCCACAGGGATTGTTGTACTCTGCTTGTTAGCTATTGCATTCTAGTAGGCACTTATGTATGAGAAGTACAGAGTTAATTTTTAGTCTTTTTCCTACTAATTCTCTGTTTGGTAATCTAATCGTAATAGCTCTCATATATTTGACCAGCATTGTGTGTCTCTGCGGCCCTGAACCCTTAGACTATGTGAGTTGTAGGCCGTGTGGGTGTACATACGCCGAGATATACAATCCTCGACTGTTAGGTTGCGGGGAGGTTGGCCACCAACCTCTCTATTTCATAGGGTGAGGCGCTGGATGTTTTGGCGCCTTACTATGGCCCCATATCTTTATGGGGTCCGTTTCCTTTCTCTTTTTCATAAATCTCTTTTGTCTACCCCTGTTTGTTTCCCCTATGTGTCTTGTCTTCCTCAGGGTTATGTTCCTAGATGTTGGATTCAGCGATTGATTTGTTCCTGTACTAATCATTTATGGTCAGGTTAGTTTCACTCAATGTTAAGGGATTAAATTCCCCACAGAAACGTAAACTAGCGCTGTCCTCCTTCTATAAAATGAAGGCGAATGTTGTTGCGGTTCAAGAAACCCACTTCAAAAAATCGGATCCCCCTAAATTTCATGATAACCGTTTTCCTACTTGCTATATTGGGCAGTACGGATGGTGTAATGGTTAGCATTACTGCCTCACAGCACTGAGGTCATTGGTTCGATTCCCACCATGGCCCAACTGTGTGGAGTTTGTATATTCTCCCCGTACTTGCGTGGGTTTCCTCCGGGTACTCCGGTTTCCTCCCACAATCCAAAAATATACTGGTAGGTTAATTGGATCCCAACAAAATTAACCCTAGCATGTATGTGTGTGCGTGTACATGTGGTAGGGAATATAGATTGTAAGCTCCACTGGGGCAGGGACTGATGTGAATGGCCAAATATTCTCTGGAAAGCGCTGCGGAATATGTGTGCGCTATATAAATAACTGGTAATAAATAAATAATAAATAAATATATGGCCAATGGCCCTACAAAAAAGGCTGGAGTAGCGATACTCTTTTCCCTGAACTGCACTTTCACATTAGAGTCCCAGATAGTAGATCCTGAGGGTCGATATCTCATATTAATAGGGTTACTAGAAAACACTATGGTCACTCTAGTCTCATGCTATGCCCCTAATTCTGGTCAGCTCACTTTCTGTAGGAAACTCTGTTCCCTGATACAAAAGCACACTAAGGGGTCGGTTATGATCTTGGGGGATTTTAATCTAGTGGTTGACCCTCTGTTAGATAGATCTAGTACTACTAGAAGCACTCTGTTGGGAGGTCGGAATGCTCGGGACGGGAGGCCTAGCCTCCGCCAGTTACTGGGGGAATTCGATCTATACGATGCTTGGAGAACTAAACACCCCACAGAGCGGGATTATTCTTTCTACTCGCATGTACACTGCACATACTCCAAGATAGACCTTGCCCTGACGAACAAGGAGACCCTGACGGCCATCCGAGAAATTAAAATATTGCCTATGACCTGGTCTGATCATTCCCCGGTAATTGTAATATGGGAGTTGGAGGCAGGTGGGATCCCCCCAGGGCCCTGGAGACTGGGGAGGTTTTTGCTCAATCACCCTGATGCCCTTAGCACTATTCGACAATCTATACAATTATATCTTGATACTAACAAATCGTAAGATACCTCGATCTTCAATAACTGGTGCTCTTTTAAAGCGGTGATTCGAGGCTCAGCCATCCAGACTGCTGCCAGACTTAAACGCACTCAACAGGCGGAACGCCTGTCTGCTGATAAGGAGGCTGCCAGACTGGAATCGTTGCATAAAGCGAACCCGCTCAATAAATCTACCCACAAGCTTTTATTAGCCGCCCGGGAAAGAGTAAACGTTTTCTCACTTAGGGATGTGCAGCACAATATTGATAGACTAAACCAGAGGTTCTATGTACTAGGCAATAAAGCGGGACGTCTTTTGGCTCGGAAGCTGCAGAGCAAACGAGCTAGGGCCAGGATACACTATGTCTGTTCCGCTACGGGATCTAGGGTATCTGACCCCTATGATATAGCAAACACCTTTGCAGAGTACTACTCCCACCTCTATGATTTAAGGTCTGACCCGACCACCCCCCAACCCAGAGAGGTTGATATTCAGTCGTTCCTGAAAGAGATTTCCCTCCCGACGTTGGACTCCTCGGCCGGCCTGTCCCTTTGCTCCCCTTGGACATTAGAAGAACTAGATGCAGCTATCTCTGGTCTCCCGAAAGACAAGGCCCCTGGCCCTGATGGCTTCCCTTCCAATTTCTATAAATCATATAAGAATGAATTGGCCCCCCTACTGCTGTCTGTTTTCAACGAGGCATCGGGCGTGAGAAAGTTTCCCAAAGAAATGCTTGAGGCGCAGATAGTTGCCATTCCAAAACCTGGCAAGCCCCCACAGCAGTACAAAATTACCGTCCTATAGCCTTGTTGAACACAGACGTTAAGCTCTTTGCAAAGTTAATTGCTAATCGTCTTTCCCCTCTGCTTCCTTCCCTCATAGCTGCTGACCAGGTGGGCTTTGTCCCGGGCAGGCAGGCCCCGGACAACACCCGGAGGGTGTTTCACATACTTGAACACTGTTATGCGCATAAAACACCCCTCCTTATACTTTCTTTAGATGCCGAAAAGGCGTTTGATAGACTCCACTGGGGATATCTGAGAGCTGTTCTAGATAAATTTGGGTTCGTTGGGAGGTTCTTGGATTCCGTTTTTGCTCTGTACTCTGCCCCCTCTGCAAGGGTGTTTGTTAACGGTTGTTTGTCAGGGGTTTTTAATATCACTAATGGTACCAGACAGGGCTGCCCCCTGTCACCCCTTATATTCGCTCTAGCTATTGAGCCGCTGGCTGCGACAATTAGGACTGAACCAACAATTACAGGCCCAGAAATAGGTGGTTTGACCCACAAGATCAGTTTATTTGCTGATGACATCTTGCTCTGCTTAACTCGCCCAGATGCCTCATTAACTGCGCTCCATGCCATCCTGGACCGATATTCCAGAATTTCATACTACAAGTTGAACACAACCAAAACCGAAGCCCTACCGCTTCACATACAGCCGCGTACTGTGACCCGATTTAAAGACCTATACCGATATGCCTGGCAGGTCAGATCCATTAAGTACTTAGGAATTCACCTCTCCCTAGACAGAGACCTGTATGACTGTAACAATGTACCCCTCTTTAGCGCCTTTGAAAAATTAATAAAAGAATGGTCCCTTCATGAAATATCTTGGCTAGGACGAATCTCCGCGACCAAGATGATACTACTCCCTAAACTTCTGTATTTGTTCCGGGCTATACCTCGTAGCTTCCCCAGACCTCTCCTGGTGAAAGCTAACATGATCATCTCTCAGTATATATGGAAGGGGTCTAGGCCCCGCATAGCTAGACAGGTCCTGATGTTGCCTAAAGCGGTCGGGGGGGTGGCATACCCTAATTTGGAGGCGTACCACTCCGCCTGCCTTCTCAGTCAGGCTCGAGATTGGTTCGACGTGCACAGCCCCAAGCTATGGGTCCTTATAGAACGGTCCTTCTTAGGTTCGATCGACTTGAGAGATATGTTTCTACTGCCCGCCCACTGTGTCCCTAAGCGGCTGGGCCCAGGGGAGTCGGTTAGATGTACCCTGAAGCTCTGGCATACGGTAGCTGCGTCTGATCCGAAAATCGTGTTGCCCTCGGCTGATTTACAAACTAGGACTATTGCCAGTCTCATACCCAACCTGGGATTGGACACTTGGATCGAGGCTGGGGTTGTGCACTTAGGGGACCTATTCTCAGAGGGAGGGTTGGTGCCCTTCTCTAGGTTATTAAGTAACTCGGGTATCCCGAGGCACGACTTCTTCAAATACTTGCAGATCCGACATTGGCTGCAGTCATGTGGGAGGGATGGGGTGGCTCCCGTCCCCCTTCCGGCCTCCCTTCGTCTCAGACTGTCCTCCCCGGATCATGGCGGTGGGATATCTAAATGGTACCAATATACGAGCCAGAAATCTTGCTGCTTGGTAGGTGTCCAAATATTTATTTTCCACAAGAATATACAAGTAAATTGTTTAAAAATCATACAATGTGATTTCCTGTTTTTTTTTTTTTCTTTCAGATTCTGTCTCTCACAGTTGAAGTGTACCTATGATGGAAATTACAGACCTCTCTCACCTTTTTAAGTGGGTCAACTTGCACAATTGGTGGCTGTCTAAATACTTTTTTGCCCCACTGTATGTGAGCAGCAGCAGATGTGAGACACCGGCAGTTGACATCTCTATGCACAAGACGGCGGCTGAGCCATTTGCATATTTTCCGCAAGCAAACATCCCTGCGAGCACTATCGCAGCTGCACATGCAACTGTGGCCACTTCTGACTTAGGCCCTACATACAGTACATGATTCTGAACCACGACCCAATACATTTGTAAAATCCATGAAACAACATAAAGCGTAACAAGTTTAGTGCAAATGCCATCAATCAATATACATTTCTGTACATAGAACTTTAGCAGTGTATGCTAAAGATTTGAGCGTAAACAGATAAGTCGATGAGAGATAGATGATACGGATCAGGATTCAGTGAACTATTGCAAAGTTCAGATGAGCCAAGTTTACATATTTGCTGAAGGTGTTGGCATTATCTGTAACGGCATTGCAAGCCCATGATACACTTATTATCCAGGTGTATTCAGTGGAACAGAAATTGGATGAAAATCATTTATTTTTCACAATCAGCAGAAAAGAAACAAGACTTTGATAACATTCCTGAGTCCTCGCTCCCAGTGCCACGTCTGTGTTTAGTTGTTCCAGAGCCACGTGACCACTTGTGGCCTTTCCATCTGCTGCTGCAACACTAATATGTATACTCAGGTGATCTGAGCCGAAGGGGGATTTCTTGCTGTTCCGTACTGTTGTTTATGTGCTCATCTGACTGCCACAGAGCTGTTAAACGCCCTAACGTCTGATTCATGCCCGCCCACTTATCCAACCATAATGAAATAAAGACAAGGAGCAGGGGAGGGGGGGTTAAGACAGGAGGAGGCCCGTATTCCGGCTCTTGGTGGGCTCTCTCCCCTTTGTCAGCGGCTGCAGCGCTGTAGGCTTTGTGCCAGAGTTTACTGCACATGCACAGATCTGCGGGAAAATGGTGTCCACGGCTTATTCCTAGGGACATATCTACGAGCATATGTGAATCACCGGGAAAATGGCTGCTGCACCAATTTCACAGTGATTTAGGTACCATTGGTAGGTGAAATAATTCCTGCATCCCTTGATAAGCTGTTTATTTGCTAATAAAATGCACATTTGCTTCAGGAGAGAGCAACACTCTCTTGTTCTTTATATATACTGTTGACCCCAGGGTTCCCTTTGTCAAGCAGTGCCCCCAGAATTTGAAATTCAGCAAAGACTAGATTGTTCTGGACTGGAGGACCAATCTCAGCAGCCTTAACAAATCAGTTCAGTCATGGCATGGATGTAAAAGGTGAAATAGCCTAGCACAGCATGTCAGTTTCATTTAATTCCAACTGGCAGCAACATCACTGTGACCATCCACAAATCTACAAGCACATTTATTTCACCATACAGACTGCAAGATAGTCATTTAAACCTACAGTATGAAGCTTTAGGCTAGTTACGTATAAACATTACTTTTACCAGCATATTATTTGAACTTACAGAGTAATGCACAGCATGTGTTATAGGGTGATGCACAAATGGAGTTATTTCGCCTATGGAAGTACAGGCTTTTTTGTGAACGATCACTGCAGTACATACTGTGGAGTTCTACATTCCACTAGAACAGTTTTATACAAGTACCTGAGTGCCTCAATTAACATATGACATTGCTGGTTTTTATCTCTAATAACACCTCTCAATCAGTTTCCATAACAACCTGTTTTTGTTTAATAACAGCACTATGACTTGAAAAATCACTTATCCTAGCCTACAAACTTCATGGGGGATGTCTGTGGATTTATCAGTATGTTTTACCTGTGGATCATGACCCTAGAGGGGTTTTAAATATAAAAAATAGGTTTGTTACAAGTCCATAATTGGGTATTGTGTAATACATGGGACATTAAAGTAGAACACCATTAATATACTGTATATGATGCATCCAAACACACTCATATCTGTCCAAACACACCCATATCTGACCAAACACACCAATAGCTAACCAAACACACCCATATCTGACAAATAACACCCATATCTGACCAAACACACCCATATCTTTCCAAACACAACCATATCTGACCAAACACACCCATATCTGTTCAAACACAGCCATATCTGACCAAACACACCCATATCTGTCCAAACACAGCCATATCTGACAAAACACACCAATAGCTAACCAAACACACCCATATCTGTCCAAACACACCCATATCTGTCCAAACACGCCAATAGCTTACCAAACACACCCATATCTGACCAAAGACACCCATATCTGACCAAACACACTCATATCTGACCAAACACACCCATATTTGACCAAACACATCAATAGCTAACTAAACACACCCATAGCTGACCAAATCCATATCTGATTGAACACAACCACATCTGACCAAACACATATATATCTGTCCAACACACCCATATCTGACCCAACACACACACACACACACACACACACACACACACACCGATATCCGACCAAACACGCGCATATCTGATCAAGCCCATCCATATCTGCATAACACACCCATATCTGTCCCACACACCCATATCTGACCAAACACACACCAATATCTGATCAAACACACCCATATCATATCTGTCCAACACATCCATAACTGACTAAGCACACCCATATCTCTCCAAACACATATATATATTTGTCCAAACGCATTATTTGTTGCCAGTTATTTATATAGCACACACATATTCGGCAGCGCTTTACAGAGAATATTTGGCCATTCACATCAGTCCCTGCCCCAGTGGAGCTTACAGTCTATGGGGGACATTTACTAAGCAGTGATAAAAGTGGAGAAGTGAGCCAGTGGAGAAGCTGCCCATGGCAACCAATCAGCTGCTCTGTATACTTTTATAGTATGCAAATTATAAATGTTACGTCAATGATGATTAGTTGCCATGGGCAACTTCTCCACTTTTATCACTGCTTAGTAAATGTCCCCATAAATTCCCTATCACATGTACATGCGCACACTTACACACTAGGGTTCATTTTGTTTGGAGCCAATTAACCAGGATATTTTTGGAGAGTGGACGGAAACTGGAGTAGCCGGAGGAAACCCAAGCAAGCTCAGGGAGAATATACAAACTCCACACAGTTAGCTTTATGGTGGGAATCGAACCAATGACCCCAGTGCTGTGAGGCAGTAATGCTAACCATTACACCATCTGTGCTGCCTATGTATCTGACCAAATGCAGCAATATCTGAACAAACCCACCCATATCAGACCAAACACTCCCATAGAAACAACCCATCCTCTGGGAGACTATGAAGGACCAACATCATCAAACTTCTCCTAAATCTTGCTATGTTGCCTGACAATTGAGCGTTAGCACCCCATGCCTCTATTATCGCATTGGCCTGCTTCTGAGTTGGATGCAATGTTGATGTGTTACGCAGTAGAGCGGTTTTCTTGCTACTGTGAATGCATCTAAGTTGCACTGTCTATGTGTCTTGGTCGCCTTGCGGCGGCTGTCGCAGTGAGGATTTATTTGCAAGGTGATTGGAAGTCGAGGAGCATTTGTGGGACGTAACGGGGGAGTGGTGACTCAGTCACTGGCACGTTGCAACTGTTTCAGGGGCACAGCTTGCAACTGCGATCCTGTATGCAGTAAACATGGCTCTGGTTGTGCCTTCGTACATAAGCGGCAAATCTCTGGCACCTCCAGTGGGCGTCATCATACAAATCCCAGCACCTGCCGCATTTGCATACTATTGCACCGCTGCATCCTGAATTGCATCTTTGAAGTAGGCCCAGTGCTACAAGGTTGTTTCTCCCATCCTTTTTGTTCCCAGATTTTTGAGTCTATCGCCACATTCCTGTCTGTTCACTCTCTTCTCCACCATCATCAGTCTGGTTTCTGCCCCTCTCCATGCTGACAGTACTGCCACCACCATGGTCACCAATGACATCCTCACCACCATGTATTTATTTATCACAGGGCAAACAATATTTTACAATGTGGGTAACATTTACAGTGAAGTAAAATATTAGTTGTCGATGTTTTCCCTCAACAAAAAATTGTCCTCCACCATCCATGGTCTCTCTAAACCCACAGATCTTCTAAGCTGATCCTTCTCCTAACACTTAAATTCTCAACTGAAATATAGGGATACTGTATGTAACTCGGTCTTTCATCTACATACTCCCCGATTATCCTCCCCTGGAACAACCACTATTTCCCTCCTAACACTTTGGGACTGGGTGGGAATTCTAGTACTTAAAGAGGGAAAAACTCTGCTCCATTCATCAGAGATTGATTCCCTTACTTGTACCCAAAGTTCTATGAATCTTCAGATTAGACATTTCCGTCTTTCACATCCTCACTTTGAGGCTCTTATTGACCTATCCCCGCTCAAAACAGTTTGCCTTTGACCCCATATAAATATCTTATATCCTCAATATACAGCATATTGGGGCAGATGTACTACGCCTTGGACAATGATGAAGTGGAGAGAGATAGACTACCAACCCAACAGCCAGGGCCGTCTTAACAGCACAGTGGGCCCTGGGCAAAGCAATGCACTGGGGACCCTTCACACCCATTCATTGGAACCAATGAAAAAATAAATCATAACTTGCCCCACCTGCGGTTCTACACCTTCTCTCTACATGCTTCCATGCAGTGAATGGCTGTCAGCACTCTGATTGGTGGATAGCTCCAGCCATACACCAGTCAGCATTTACTGTCTGGCTGCAGGCTGGGAGACAAGTACAGTAGAGACTGCTGGCTTGTCGCTCTGATTGTGCGACTACCACCCCCCCCTGCTGGGAGGACCACTTTATCACTTAGGCTTAGTACATCGCCTCCTTTGTTCATTGCGTCATTTGACCCCCAAGTTCAACACTAGCAAAACTGTTAGATTTATAATACAGGTTGAGTCTCCCTTATCCAAAATGCTTGGGACCAGAGGTCTTTTGGATATCGGATTTTTCCGTATTTTGGAATAATTGCATACCATAATGAGATATCATGGTGATGGGACCTAAGTCTAAGCACAGAATGTATTTATGTTACATATACACCTTATATACACAGCCTGAAGGTAATTTAATACAATATATTTAATAACTAAGTTTGTGTACATTGAGCCATCAAAAAACAAAGGTTTCACTATCTCACTCTCACTCAGAAAAGTCCGTATTTCGGAATATTCCGTATTTCGGAATATTTGGATATGGGATACTCAACCTGTACCACCTATTAACAATACAGCGTATATGTACTTACATATGACCAACAGAAGTGTGCAATTGCCAAAACCCACAAAGACAAATGATCAATATCAAGGACAAAGCAAATAGCTCATTAATATAAAGGACATAAATGCTAACAGCTCATTAAACTAACCTACAGTACAGTATATGTGTACCCAATCAATTAATAGAACCACCCTATGTTCGTCCAGTATATTCAGTAGTATATGTAGGTCACCCAGTTCCCGTAATGCATTATTTAGCATAGGATATGCGCAAGGTAAGCTTTTGAGTCACGTGACATAGGGGTCTATTTACTAAGACTTTGATGGAGATAAGTCGCTGGAGCTAAAGTACCAGCCAATCAGCTCCTAACTGCCATGTTACAGGCTGTGTTTGAAAAATGACAATTAGGAGCTTATTGGCTGGTACTTTATCTACAGCGACTATGGGGGTCATTCCGAGTTGATCGCTCGCTAGCTAGTTTTAGCAGCCGTGCAAACGCTATGCCGCCGCCCACTGGGGAGTGTATTTTAGCTTAGCAGAAGTGCGAACGCTTGTGCAGCCGAGCTCTGCAAAAACAATTTGTGCAGTTTCTGAGTAGCTCTGAACCTACTCAGCTCTTGCGATCACTTCAGCCTATTCCTGTCCGGATTTGATGTCATACACCCGCCCAGCGAACGCCCAGCCACGCCTGTTTTTCCAGACACGCCTGCGTTTTTGCAAACACTCCCTGAAAACGGTCAGTTGACACCCAGTAACGCCCCCTTCCTGTCAATCTTCTTGTAGCCGCCAGAGCGAAGGAAAACTTTGCTAGAACCTGAGCACAACCACAAAGAGCTTTGTACCCGTACGACGCGCGTGCGCATTGCGGGGCATATGCATGCGCAGAAATGACATTTTTTCACCTGATCGCTGCGCTGCGAAAATCGACAGCGAGCGATCAGCTCAGAATGACCCCCTTTATCTCCATCCAAGGCTTAGTAAATAGACCCCAGAGTTTGATAAAGACTGGTCATTGCCTGACAATGGCTGTAATTCAAATCAGCTTTCACTCTATTAATAAACCCACTAGATACAATTATAATAATTGTTTAAAAAAATTATAAATAATAAGCGTAAGAAATGTTGATAAGTCTGGTATAATTATTGTGAGAGAAGGAGTCTTGTGAAGCACAATCATAATATATTATCATTATACAGGTTGAGTATCCCATATCCAAATATTCAGAAATACGGATTATTCCGAATTACGGAATTTTTTTCGTGAGAGTGAGATAGTGAAACCTTTGTTTTCTGAAGGTCAATGTCCACAAACTTTGTTCAATACACAAAGTTATTAAAAATATTGTATTAAATGACCTTCAGGCTGTGTGTATAAGGTGTATATGAAACATAAATGCATTCTGTGCTTAGACTTAGGTCCCATCACCATGATATCTCATTATGGTATGCAATTATTCCAAAATACGGAAAAATCCGATATCCAAAATTCTTCCGGTCCCAAGCGTTTTGGATAAGGGATACTCAACCTGTAATAGTAGTTTCCTTTCCCTTTCCTATTTATTTTCCTATCTGTTGGCTACAAACAGACTGTTTATCTGCATGGTTTAGTTTAGCTGTTTATATGATTACTTGTTGCCGTTGGCAATTTCATCACTGGTCCATTTCTCCACTTTTCACTGCTTGATACATGTTTGGTAATGTAGCACCTCTTATAAACTGGGGTGCACATAATGTTTATTCTCATATTCTTATAAGTCATCATTTTGCACCATCAGCGGTGTATTAGTTACCACGGAACCTGTATTGCGCTCAAGTAGTGGAATTTCCTCCGTTTTCACACCTGATAACCTAAAATATCACAATTCCACAATATACCCAAATAGATTAAGTGTTAGGCGCCGGGGTCCGCTCGTCGGTGCGGCCCGGCGTCTAGCAACCAGGGACGCCGTACGCGGACAGCCGCCGGCTCCCTGGCAACGCTGGACGCCGCCGCACGGACCCTAGCAACGGGGACGCCACTGACGGACCGCGTTCCCCGTTGCTGGGTCCAGGGTTTAATGAACCTACACCTGTTTCCTGGCCGTGCAGCAAGGCAGCTGCACGGCATGTAGGTAATTAGCCCTGTCAGCACCTGATTGGAGGACTCCTGTTCATATGCACTCTCAGGGCTTCTCACAGACGCCGGTAATAGCTTCCTGCATGCTGTCTCTGTTTGCTGAGAGTCTGTTCCAGTCTTGCTGTATCCGGTCATTCCAGTATTCGGAAGTCCTGAACTCGGAAGTTGTCATCTTATTCCTGGAGTCCTGACTAATCACCGTATAACATCCAGTGGTGTTCGTGAGTCGCGGCTTTGCCGTGTGTTGCGGCTTGTCCGCTTTATTATTTATTATTTGTGTTTTGGAGCATTTCGCGGAGGGTTCCGCTTCCACAGGTCCACTCTGGTATCCAGCGGTGCTGGGTAGGAGTATTGGACAAGTGGATTTTGGTTGTCCTTTTCCCTGGCGGGTTTCCGCACATACTTCAGGTTTTGTTAGTTAGCTTGTTGCCCCTGGCCTGTTGTCAGTCAGAGGTCCTCTTGTTATCATCCTGCCTCGGATTTCCCTTTGTCTCTGTCACGATCCGGGTATCTGGACGCCATTTCTTACCCATCAGATGCCTCCTAAGGCTGGCTCAGCGCTCCAGGACCGGATCCCATCTGTTATCCTGATGTGTACATTCCTGTATCCTCTCCTGTCACTCTGGGACGCTGTCACAGTAAACGCCATATTACACCTGGCATGGCGTCTCCCGCGGCCTCCGCCGCCGTCCCTGAACTTCTGCATGCAGAGTGTCTGAGTGGCGATTACGTCAGCCGCGGCCTCCGCTGTGTCCGCGTGGTTGGATGTGCATCTGTCAGCCTGGCGCCTCCTGTCTCCGGTGGCCGGCACCGCCATTACTGTTTTCATTTCCACATGGATTACAAACCAAACTTCCCTCCAAGTGTCTGCATGGGCGCAGCCATCTTGGATTCTGTCAGCTGATCATTTCCACCAATCTGTTCTCAGTATTGATAATCTGCATAATTGCCTAGCCAATCCCTTCCTTGCTGCAGGTATAAATACACTGTGCCTGAGCAAGGAAGGCGTCAGTGCTTTGGTTGTCAAACCTAGTTCCTGTTTGTCTCTCTCCTGTGATTGTCTTCCAGGTTCCAGCTCCTGTCTCAAGACTTCCACCATAGAGACCCGCACCAGCATTCCACCTGCGGTGTAGCCTGACTCTCCAATCCATTGTGGATTCATCTGTTTCCAGCTACAACATTACCTGCTTCCAGCTCAGCTTCCAGCAGAGTACAGCTTCCCTTAAAGGGCCGGTGTCCTTTCTACACTTTACCACTCTCCACCGGTATTATTATTTCTCCGCTCTCAAGTTCTACATTTCAGTTCATATTTCATCGCTCCCAAGTTCATTTATTATTTGACTGGTTTCAGCCAGTATCCACTCCGTGCTAACAACAGTCTGGTTCCAGCCAGTATCCACAGCAGCTGTTTTATCTTCAGCAACCCAGCTTTTCCTGGAACACCAGCTGGCACAATCCTGGGTTATCTCCATTGCTACAGTCGGGCCTGGTAAGGACTTTCCATCTAGAAGATCATAAGAACTATCTCACACTACCAGTGCCCTGTGGCTCCTGCCATCCTGTAGTACCCAGGAACTGTATTTATTCTTTGCTGACTTTTACGTTTTCTTTTACTGCTGCTGTGTTGCGGAGTTGTCATAATAAACATCATTGACTTTTTATCCAAGTTGTCGTGGTCACGCCTTCGGGCAGTTATTATTCATGTTACTTACATGTCCAGGGGTCTGATACAACCTCCCAGGTTCCGGTACATCTCAGCCCCTACAACTGAGGCTGCCTTCCGTCAGCTCAGGCCCTCAGTTGTGACAGTAAGCACTGACCTAATGAATCCAGCCGGAGACCAGGATCAAGCGGCCAGGCCGATGCAAGAACTGGCAGCCCGACTAGAACATCAGGAGGCTGCACAGGGCCACATCATCCGCTGTCTCCAGGATCTCTCTACTCGGCTGGATGGGATTCAGACAACTCTCCGTGGATCATGCGCGTCTGGTGCGTCAACCACAGTGACTCCAGCTATAACCCCACCCACCTTACCCATTTCTGCTCCACGTCTTCATCTTCCAACGCCAGCAAAATTTGACGGATCTCCAAGATTTTGCAGGGGATTTCTCAACCAGTGTGAGATTCAGTTTGAGCTACAACCTGGCAATTTTCCCAGTGACCGTACAAAAATTGCCTACATTATTTCTCTTCTCAGTGGCTCAGCCCTTGATTGGGCATCACCGTTATGGGAGAGGTCCGACACCCTGCTATCTTCCTACACTGCCTTCGTGTCAACATTCAGGCGCATCTTCGACGAGCCAGGCCGGGTAACCTCAGCTTCATCCGAGATTCTCCGTTTACGCCAGGGGTCACGTACTGTAGGACAATATCTGATACAGTTCCAGATCCTGGCATCCGAACTGGCATGGAACGACGAGGCCCTGTATGCTGCATTCTGGCATGGCTTATCTGAGCGTATTAAAGATGAGTTAGCTACCAGAGACTTACCTTCTAAGTTAGATGAGCTAATCTCACTCTGCACGAAAGTTGATTTACGTTTCAGAGAGAGAGCAACTGAGCGTGGAAGATCATCTGCTCCAAAATCTTCTGCTCCTCCTCCTCGTCAACTGTCACCATCTAAAGATGAGCCCATGCAACTTGGCCGTTCCCGTTTAACTCCTGCTGAGCGCCGAAGACGTCTCTCCGAGTTTCTCTGTCTCTATTGTGCAGCTCCGTCTCACACCATTAATGCCTGTCCCAAACGTCCGGGAAACTCCAAATCCTAGCTCGCCAAGGAGAGGGCCGGCTAGGAGTAATGATCTCCTCTCCATCTCCTCAAGATTGTAATCTCCCAGTCTCGCTTCAAGTTGCTCAACGTTATCGGAACGTCATTGCCCTCCTTGATTCCGGAGCAGCTGGGAACTTTATTACCGAAGCCTATGTTAAACGGTGGTCCCTACCCACCGAGAGACTTCCTTCGTCCATTTCTTTAACTGCCGTGGATGGCAGCAAAATTTTTGATGCAGTTATTTCTTTAAGGACTCTACCAGTTCGTCTGAGAGTGGGAGTTCTTCATTCCGAACTTATTTCACTTTTAGTGATTCCAAGAGCCACACATCCTGTGGTCCTGGGCCTTCCATGGCTCCGTCTTCACAATCCTACAATTGATTGGACGACTACGCAAATCCTGGCATGGGGTTCCTCCTGTGCTGAGACATGTTTGTTTAAAGTATTGCCTGTCTGTTCTTCCTCCCCCAGGTCGTCTGATGTTCCACCTCCTCCATATCAAGATTTCACGGATGTGTTCAGTAAAGCTTCTGCTGATATCCTTCCTCCTCATAGAGAATGGGACTGTCCGATTGATCTCGTTCCAGGGAAGGTTCCACCTCGAGGCCGAACTTATCCGTTGTCTCTGCCTGAGACGCATTCTATGGAGGAATATATTAAAGAGAACCTAGCAAAGGGGTTCATTCGACCTTCTTCTTCTCCAGCCGGCGCAGGCTTCTTTTTTGTAAAAAAGAAAGATGGTGGTCTGCGGCCGTGCATCGACTACAGAGGTTTGAACGACATTACCATCAAGAACCGTTATCCTTTACCCCTGATTACTGAGCTCTTTGACAGAGTTAGCGGAGCTACCATCTTTACAAAGCTGGACTTGCGAGGTGCATACAATCTCATCCGGATCCGTGAGGGTGACGAGTGGAAGACCGCCTTTAACACCCGTGACGGACATTATGAGTACCTCGTCATGCCCTTCGGATTGAGCAATGCTCCAGCTGTCTTCCAGCATTTTGTCAATGAGATCTTCAGAGACATTCTATACCGTCATGTCGTGGTCTATCTAGACGATATCCTCATTTTTGCCAACGATTTAGAGGAACATCGTTTTTGGGTTAAAGAGGTTCTGTCCCGTCTCCGTGTCAATCATCTCTATTGCAAATTAGAAAAATGCGTCTTTGAAGTCAAGTCCATTCCGTTTCTAGGGTACATTGTGTCCGGTTCCGGACTAGAGATAGATCCTGAGAAACTACAAGCAATCCAAAATTGGCCGGTACCCTTAACCCTCAAAGGGGTCCAGAGGTTCTTAGGGTTCGCCAACTATTACCGAAAGTTTATACGAGACTTTTCCACCATTGTGGCGCCTATTACTGCTTTCACTAAGAAGGGTGCTAACCCGTCCAAGTGGTCTGAAGAAGCCATGCAAGCATTTCATCTTTTAAAACAAAGGTTCATCTCTGCGCCTGTTCTGAAACAGCCTGACATCGACTCTCCTTACATCTTAGAGGTGGATGCCTCCTCCGTTGGAGTAGGAGCGGTGTTATCTCAGAGGGCTAAAGATGGCCATTTACACCCTTGCAGTTTCTTCTCCCAGAAGTTCTCCCCAGCTGAGCGCAACTATGCCATTGGCGACCAGGAGTTGCTAGCCATCAAGCTCGCTCTAGAAGAGTGGAGGTATCTGTTGGAGGGAGCTTCTCATTCAATCACCATACTTACAGACCACAAGAACCTTTTATACCTGAAGGGCGCACAATGTCTCAACCCTCGTCAGGCCAGATGGGCACTTTTCTTTTCCAGGTTCGACTTTAAACTCCAGTTCTGTCCGGGCTCTCAGAATCGCAAGGCCGATGCCCTTTCCCGCTCATGGGAGCAAGAAAATGAGTCAGAGTCTTCAGACAAGCATCCTATTATAAATCCGTTGGCATTCTCCACGGTAGGGATGGACTCTACGCCCCCATCAGGGAAAAGTTTTGTGAAGCCGATGCTAAGGAAGAAGCTCATGCATTGGGCCCATGCTTCCCGTTTTGCCGGACATACAGGTATCCAAAAAACCCTGGAGTTTATCTCTAGGTCCTATTGGTGGCCAACTCTGAAAAAGGACGTCTTGGAGTTTATTGCATCTTGCCCAAAGTGTGCCCAACATAAAGTATCCCGCCAGTCGCCTGCGGGGCAACTGGTTCCACTATCCGTTCCCCGTCGACCATGGACCCACTTGTCGATGGATTTCATTACAGACTTACCCATGTGCAACAAGTTCAATACCATCTGGGTGGTAGTTGACCGGTTCACCAAGATGGCACACTTCATTCCTCTCACCGGTCTTCCGTCAGCTTCCAAGTTGGCTCAAGTATTCATACAAGAGATCTTCCGACTCCACGGTCTTCCTGAAGAAATTATCTCAGATCGAGGAGTTCAATTCACAGCCAAATTCTGGCGAAGTTTATGTCAAGTCCTCCAAGTCAAGCTAAAGTTTTCCACGGCTTACCATCCTCAGACCAATGGTCAAACCGAGAGGGTGAATCAGGACTTGGAGGCCTTCCTCCGCATCTATGTGTCCTCCTCTCAAGATGACTGGGTTCAATTACTTCCCTGGGCCGAGTTCTGTCATAACAACCAGTATCATTCTTCATCTGCTTCAACACCATTCTTCACTAACTTTGGATTCCACCCTAAAGTCCCTGAGTTCCAACCGCTTCCAGCAACTTCTGTTCCCGCAGTGGATATCACCTTGCATCAGTTTGCCAATATCTGGAAGAGCGTACGATCAGCTCTGCTCAAGGCATCGTTCAGGTACAAGAAGTTTGCGGATAAGAAGCGTCGAGCAGTTCCTGCTCTCAAGGTGGGTGATCGGGTATGGTTATCCACGAAGAATTTGAGGTTACGAGTTCCCAGTATGAAGTTTGCACCTCGCTATATCGGTCCTTTCAAGATTGAACAAGTCATCAATCCTGTTGCTTACAGACTCCAGTTGCCTCCCTTCTTAAAAATACCCAGGACATTCCATGTTTCCCTGTTGAAACCGCTGATCTTGAATCGGTTTCATTCCTCACTTCCTCCAACTCCGAAAGTCCAAACTCAACGAGGCGTTGAGTATGAAGTGGCCAAGATCCTGGACTCACGTCACCGTTACGGTCAACTACAATATCTTATTGACTGGAAGGGTTATGGTCCTGAGGAACGTTCATGGACCAATGCTTCTGATGTCCATGCTCCTGCCTTGGTCCGGAGATTCCATTCCAAGTTTCCTCAAAAGCCAAAGAAGTGTCCTGGGGCCACTCCTAAAGGGGGGGGTGCTGTCACGATCCGGGTATCTGGACGCCATTTCTTACCCATCAGATGCCTCCTAAGGCTGGCTCAGCGCTCCAGGACCGGATCCCATCTGTTATCCTGATGTGTACATTCCTGTATCCTCTCCTGTCACTCTGGGACGCTGTCACAGTAAACGCCATATTACACCTGGCATGGCGTCTCCCGCGGCCTCCGCCGCCGTCCCTGAACTTCTGCATGCAGAGTGTCTGAGTGGCGATTACGTCAGCCGCGGCCTCCGCTGTGTCCGCGTGGTTGGATGTGCATCTGTCAGCCTGGCGCCTCCTGTCTCCGGTGGCCGGCGCCGCCATTACTGTTTTCATTTCCACATGGATTACAAACCAAACTTCCCTCCAAGTGTCTGCATGGGCGCAGCCATCTTGGATTCTGTCAGCTGATCATTTCCACCAATCTGTTCTCAGTATTGATAATCTGCATAATTGCCTAGCCAATCCCTTCCTTGCTGCAGGTATAAATACACTGTGCCTGAGCAAGGAAGGCGTCAGTGCTTTGGTTGTCAAACCTAGTTCCTGTTTGTCTCTCTCCTGTGATTGTCTTCCAGGTTCCAGCTCCTGTCTCAAGACTTCCACCATAGAGACCCGCACCAGCATTCCACCTGCGGTGTAGCCTGACTCTCCAATCCATTGTGGATTCATCTGTTTCCAGCTACAACATTACCTGCTTCCAGCTCAGCTTCCAGCAGAGTACAGCTTCCCTTAAAGGGCCGGTGTCCTTTCTACACTTTACCACTCTCCACCGGTATTATTATTTCTCCGCTCTCAAGTTCTACATTTCAGTTCATATTTCATCGCTCCCAAGTTCATTTATTATTTGACTGGTTTCAGCCAGTATCCACTCCGTGCTAACAACAGTCTGGTTCCAGCCAGTATCCACAGCAGCTGTTTTATCTTCAGCAACCCAGCTTTTCCTGGAACACCAGCTGGCACAATCCTGGGTTATCTCCATTGCTACAGTCGGGCCTGGTAAGGACTTTCCATCTAGAAGATCATAAGAACTATCTCACACTACCAGTGCCCTGTGGCTCCTGCCATCCTGTAGTACCCAGGAACTGTATTTATTCTTTGCTGACTTTTACGTTTTCTTTTACTGCTGCTGTGTTGCGGAGTTGTCATAATAAACATCATTGACTTTTTATCCAAGTTGTCGTGGTCACGCCTTCGGGCAGTTATTATTCATGTTACTTACATGTCCAGGGGTCTGATACAACCTCCCAGGTTCCGGTACATCTCAGCCCCTACAACTGAGGCTGCCTTCCGTCAGCTCAGGCCCTCAGTTGTGACAGTCTCTCACTAAGACCGGGGGGCACCGGAGTTGGGCAGACATAATCCGCCCTTCAAACGTGGCTGCCAGGGGCTCAAGAAACCATAGTCTCGCAGGGGATTTCCGATAGCACGGGTGAGACAATAGAGTTAGGGCGCCAGGGGCAACTAGTCTTTCCTGCTCCCGTTACCTGCATTTCATTCCAGCGCTCTGGTCCTTGTCATAAAATCTCCTCCGGTCAGGAGTGCTGGAATCATAACATTATTACCGGCCATACCAAAACTTAAAATTAAACGGAGTTTAATTTTTTCTTATTCAGTTTTTGTAAGAAATTGTCGGCCTCATGAATCCAACAGGGTTAGGACCAAATCCTGGTCAGCTCTTAGTCAGTCAGATTCAAGAACTTACTCAGATGGTTCAGGATCTTTCCCTTCGGGTGAAGTCGCAGGAAGATCTTTTACGAACTTCCCCGAGGGTAGTTCCTGAACCAAAAATGCATTTGCCTGACCGTTTTTCTGGTGATAGAAAAGAGTTTTTTAATTTTAAAGAATCCTGTAAACTTTATTTTCGTTTAAGACCGATCTCCTCGGGTACTGAATCTCAGCGGGTCGGGATTATTATTTCTTTGCTCCAGGGGGATCCCCAGACTTGGGCATTTGGTTTAAAAGCAGATGATCCGGTGTTTTTGTCAGTAGACGCTTTTTTGGGGTCTTTAGGACTGTTATATGATGACCCTGATAGAGAGGCATCCGCTGAAGGTCAATTGCGCGCTCTCAGACAGGGTAGGAATCCTGCAGAGGTTTATTGTACGGAGTTTCGCCGGTGGTCGAACGACTGTGGCTGGAATGACCCAGCCCTGCGCAGTCAGTTTCGCCTCGGCTTATCAGAATCTATTAAAGACAGTCTCCTCCAGTATTCCGCTCCTGAGACTCTCGATAAACTCATGGAGCTTTCTATTAAGATTGATCGTCGTCTCAGAGAGCGGAAGGCTGAAAAAGGAGCATCGGTCAGGTCATCTCCATGTGTATATTCCATCCCTGAGGACATAGAGGAGCCCATGCAGATGGGTCTCTCCCGGTTGTCTCCTGAAGAGAGAGCCAGAAGGCAAAACTCTGGTCTTTGTTTGTACTGTGGGGGTAAGGGACATTTTGCTCGTAATTGTCCGAATAAGTCGGGAAACGCCTTGACCAGGTGAATTGTGAGGGGGTTCACCTAGGTCTGCAGCTTATCTCCTCGAATAACTCCCTTTTAGTCCCAGCTAAGGTTTCCTTTGGCAGCCTCAGTTCCTCGGTTCCTCGGTTCCTCAGTTCCTCGGCTTTTGTCGACAGTGTAGCCGCAGGAAACTTTATGGATTTAACTTGGGCTAAGGCCTTAGGCATTCCTCAGTTATCTTTGGGTAGGTGTGTCACCATGCATGGCTTAGATGGGAGTCCACTGTCCAATGGGGTTATTTCCCTCTGTACACCCCCTGTACTACTTACGGTAGGAGCTCTTCATTCTGAAAAAATCGAGTTCTTCCTTACCCATTGCCCAGCAGTTCCAGTGGTTCTGGGTCACCCTTGGCTGGCCTTTCACAATCCCACCATTGATTGGCGGTCAGGGGAGATTTCTCAATGGGGTGCCCTCTGTGATAAGGAATGTATTTAGTTTCCAGTCAGAATAGCTGCTGCCATTCCTGAACTCATTCCCGTGGAGTACCAGGAGTTTGCTGATGTGTTCTCCAAGGGCAATGCAGACATTCTGCCTCCCCATCGGCCTTATGATTGCGCCATTGAGCTAATTCCTGGTGCCGCATTGCCAAAGGGAAGGTTATATGCTTTATCCGGGCCAGAAACTGCGGCCATGAATGACTATGTTAAAGAGAGCCTAGGGAAAGGATTTATTAGGCCATCTAAATCTCCTTTAAGTGCAGGCTTCTTCTTTGTGGAGAAAAAGGATGGCTCGCTCAGACCTTGCATTGACTATAGAGCCCTAAATAAAATCTCAGTTAAAAATACTTATCCTCTGCCGCTGATTTCTGTCCTCTTTGATCAGCTGCGTTCGGCTGTGATTTTTTCCAAAATTGATCTTAGAGGAGCGTATAACCTCATCCGAATCAGGTCCGGAGATGAGTGGAAGACAGCCTTCAGTACTCAGTCGGGTCACTACGAGTACCTAGTGATGCCGTTCGGCTTGTCTAACGCTCCAGCAGTTTTCCAGGACCTCATTAACGATGTGCTCCGTGACTTCCTAGGGAAATTCGTGGTCGTTTACTTAGACGACATCCTGATTTATTCTGACTCTATTGAACAACATGTTACCCAGGTGCGTCAGGTTCTTCAAAAGTTACGTGAGAATCATCTATATGCCAAACTGGAAAAATGCGAGTTTTATGTCACGGAGGTATCTTTTTTAGGGTACATTATTTCCCCTCGGGGATTTTTCATGGAACCAAAGAAGCTCCAGGCCATCCTTAGTTGGGCGCAACCCACCAATTTAAAAGCAATTCAGCGCTTTTTAGTGTTTGCGAATTATTACAGGAGGTTCATTCATTCTTTTTCCGACCTGGTTGCTCCCATTGTGGCCCTGACAAAGAAAGGAGCGGATCCTACCAACTGGTCGCGTGAAGCGGAGTTGTCCTTTCGGGCCTTGAAACAAGCTTTTGTCTCGGCTCCAGTCCTCAGACATCCCAATCCAGGATTGCCCTTCGTTGTGGAGGTTGATGCCTCGGAGGTTGGAGTAGGGGCTATACTATCTCAAAAGGATCCAGAGTCTCTGGAACTACATCCTTGTGCTTTTATGTCCAGGAAATTCTCCTCCGCTGAATCCAACTATGACGTTGGTAACCGGGAATTACTGGCAATAAAATGGGCTTTCGAGGAGTGGAGGCATTGGCTGGAGGGAGCAACACATACCATTTCAGTATTGACTGACCATAAGAATCTGCAATACATCGAATCAGCTAAGCGGCTGAATGCCCGGCAGGCTCGTTGGGCTTTGTTCTTTACTCGTTTCAAATTTATTATAACTTTCAGGCCAGGTTCCAAGAATACCAAGGCAGATGCTCTGTCACGCAGTTTTCTTCCGGTTCATGATAACAGTCCTGTTACTCCCATACTTCCATCTTCAGTCATTTGGGCAGGCCTCACACAAGATTTATTTACCCAGTTAAAACAGCTTCAACACCAAACTCCTGGAAATACTCCTGCTGGTCGTCTTTACGTCCCTGAGTTCTTGAGAGCTACTGTTTTGACTGAGTTCCATGATAACAAAGTTTCCGGGCATCCAGGGATCTCTAAGACATTGGAGTTAGTCTCCCGCTCAGTATGGTGGCCTGGTCTTTCTAAAGACGTTAAGGAGTTTGTTTCTTCATGTCAGGTTTGTGCACAGCATAAGGTTCCCCGTTCCTTGCCTATCGGGCAACTTATGCCCTTGAATGTCCCTCTTAGGCCATGGTCTCATATTTCCATGGATTTTGTGGTGGACCTTCCCCTTTCAGCTGGATGCAGAGTCATTTGGGTGGTAGTAGACCGTTTTAGCAAGATGGCACATTTCATTGCCCTTCCCCGACTGCCATCTGCCCAAGGATTGGCAGTGTTGTTTCTCCGCCATGTTTTCAGACTTCATGGGTTGCCCACTGATATTGTTTCTGATCGGGGTCCACAATTCATTGCACAATTCTGGAAGTGTTTTTGTGCTTCATTAAAGATGAGATTGTCATTAACATCTGGTTACCACCCACAGTCCAACGGGCAAACCGAGCGAGTTAACCAATCATTGAAACAGTATTTGCGTTTGTACTCAGCCAAACTCCAGAATGATTGGTCCGAGTTTCTTCCATTGGCGGAGTTTGCTTACAATAATTCTTGTCATTCCTCCACCAACGTGTCTCCATTCTTTTCAGTTTTTGGTTTTCACCCCAGAGCTAATTCTTTTTTTCAACATTCCTCAGTTTCCTCGCTAACCTTAACCTCCCATCTCAGAGCCATTTGGAAAAAAGTGCACCTTGCTCTCAGAAAAGCGGCCTTTCGAGAGAAAAAAATTTCTGACCGGCTTGCAATTTTAAGGTGGGAGATAGGGTATGGTTGTCGACTCGTAACATTAGACTTCGACAATCTTCAGCTAGGTTGGGACTCAAATTTATTGGACCATTTCATATCATTAAAAAAGTTAACCCAGTTGCTTTCCGGTTACGTTTACCAAAATCTCTTCGGATTGGTAATACGTTTCATTGCTCCCTGTTGAAGCCATACATTTCTTCCAATAAATTTCCTCGGAAGATCTCTCAGGGAAGATCTCCAGTGGATGTACAGGGACAACAGGAGTTCCTGGTGGAGAAGGTTCTCGATTCCAAGTTGTCCAGGGGCCGGCTTTATTTTCTGGTTCACTGGAGAGGTTATGGTCCAGAGGAAAGGTCCTGGGTCCTGGATAAGGATCTTCATGCCCCAAGGCTCAAGAGGGCATTTTTTCAGGAATTTCCTTGGAAGCCTGGCTTTAGGGGTTCCTTGACCCCTCTTCAAGGGGGGAGTACTGTTAGGCGCCGGGGTCCGCTCGTCGGTGCGGCCCGGCGCCTAGCAACCAGGGACGCCGTACGCGGACAGCCGCCGGCTCCCTGGCAACGCTGGACGCCGGGCGCACTGAGCCGCACGGACCCTAGCAACGGGGACGCCACTGACGGACCGCGTTCCCCGTTGCTGGGTCCAGGGTTTAATGAACCTACACCTGTTTCCTGGCCGTGCAGCAAGGCAGCTGCACGGCATGTAGGTAATTAGCCCTGTCAGCACCTGATTGTTCATATGCACTCTCAGGGCTTCTCACAGACGCCGGTAATAGCTTCCTGCATGCTGTCTCTGTTTGCTGAGAGTCTGTTCCAGTCTTGCTGTATCCGGTCATTCCAGTATTCGTAAGTCCTGAACTCGGAAGTTGTCATCTTATTCCTGGAGTCCTGACTAATCACCGTATAACATCCAGTGGTGTTCGTGAGTCGCGGCTTTGCCGTGTGTTGCGGCTTGTCCGCTTTATTATTTATTATTTGTGTTTTGGAGCATTTCGCGGAGGGTTCCGCTTCCACAGGTCCACTCTGGTATCCAGCGGTGCTGGGTAGGAGAACTGGACAAGTGGATTTTGGTTGTCCTTTTCCCTGGCGGGTTTCCGCACATACTTCAGGTTTTGTTAGTTAGCTTGTTGCCCCTGGCCTGTTGTCAGTCAGAGGTCCTCTTGTTATCATCCTGCCTCGGATTTCCCTTTGTCTCTCACTAAGACCGGGGGGCACCGGAGTTGGGCAGACATAATCCGCCCTTCAAACGTGGCTGCCAGGGGCTCAAGAAACCATAGTCTCGCAGGGGATTTCCGATAGCACGGGTGAGACAATAGAGTTAGGGCGCCAGGGGCAACTAGTCTTTCCTGCTCCCGTTACCTGCATTTCATTCCAGCGCTCTGGTCCTTGTCATAAAATCTCCTCCGGTCAGGAGTGCTGGAATCATAACATTAAGTTGACATTTAGCTATAACACATATTTCAACCAAAAGTGTTCATTTACATCATAGGCATGGCCAGACTGGCGCACAGGGGTACAAGGGGGGTGGGGGTGGTACTGGAGGCAGTCCACACAGCCAAGATGGATGTGATGCCATGGATACAGATAAAGGGGGACATTTACTAAGCAGTGATAAGAGCGGAGAAGTGAGCCAGTGGAGAAGTTGCCCCATCAACCAATCAGCAGCTCTGTATAATTGTATAGTATGCATATTATAGATGTTACGTCAATGCTGATTGGTTGCCAGGTGCAACTTCTCCACTGGCTCACTTCTCTGCTCTTATCACTGCTTAGTAAATGTCCCCCTTAGAGTTTAACCCTCCAATTTGTTTTGCAAGGTCATACCCCCCCTTCTGGTGGACTTTTTTGGGCTCGTCAACACCATTACCCTGCTGGATATATAAAAACATAAACATAAAGGCGGCGACTGTCTCCGAGTGCCACCTTCATCCTGTTCGGAGACTGTGTGCTCCTTATGGGGAAGGCAATAGACAAGGCTTGCTACATGACAGTGAGGGAAGAAGGTCTTATGGACCAATGAATCAAACGTTGAGATCTTTGGTTCATCACGTGGGGTTTTTGTACCCATTGAGAAGATGAAAGGTTGGTTCCCCAGTATGTGGAGTCTATTTATTAAGAAGCCGCCACTTTAAAGGTCAATGCTTTTAGTAATAAAACAGCCCACATTGTGCCAGTAAAAGAATCACCCTTTTAAATTTCGGCCTTCAACATACAGGGAAGCATCGGCTTCCTTAATAAACAACCCTTGTGACACCAATGTCAAACACAAAGGAGGCACGTCTCAAACAAGGATTTGCATTGGAGAAAGAATGCCACGGGTATGTTAAGCCATTACAGAAGGTGGTTAAAATTATTGTAAGGTTTAGTTTTTTTCATTTTCAGTTGGGTTTTTTTATGCTACAATGCTATAAATATTCTGTGTATATAGTATGTAAAGTTTCTAATCCCTTAAAATATATTTGACATTGCATTTTAATTTGCTGTGTAGGCGTAGGGGCCACATATTGTTCTGTTATGAGCCATTTTCTGCAGAATGAGGCTCACTGCAGTGTCCTTCAATGGTATTACTGACAGGAGATCTGTGTGTAGGAAACACTCGTCATAAAAATATCTGCAACTCTGATGAGCTCCTGAAACTTCTACTTACACAGTCACGTATAGAGGCTTATGCGTTAGAGGCAAAGGGGAAGGAGCAAATCTGCTACTTGACAAAACATATTGGATGCAAATTAACTTCCCCAGTGCAACATGGTTGTGCCAACCTGCAAATTTGCTTTTTTTATTTCCCCCCACCAGTTCTTTTGTATATCTTGTATATAAGCCAGAGGTTCTCAAACATAGGGCCTCATTCAGAGGTGATCGCAGCAGCAAAATCTTTCTCTAATGGGCAAAACCATGTGCACTGCAGGTGGGGCAGATATAACATGTTAGATTAGATTTGGGTGGGTTATATTGTTTCTGTGCAGGGTAAATACTGGCTGCTTTATTTTTACACTGCAATTTAGATTTCAGTTTGAACACACCCAACCCAAATCTAACTCTCTCTGCACATGTTACATCTACCCCACCTGCAGTGCACATGGTTTTGCCCATTAGAGAAAATTGTTGCTGCTACAATCAGGTCTGAATTAGGCCCATGGTCCTCAAGGCACCCCAATGGTCCAGGTTTTAGGTATATCCATGGCACAGCACAGACAGTTAAATCAAATTGACTGAGGTGCTAATTAAGTCACCTGTGGTGAAGCACGGATATACTTAAAGATGGAACGTTGCTGTGCCTTGAAGACCGCGTTTGAGAACCTCTGATATAAGCTAAAATGTATTTTAAAGGACTACAAGACCAAATATGCAGATTAGCTCTCTGTGGGCGATATCCAATGACTCTCGGTCATTGACTGCAGGTACAGGTTGAGTCTCCCTTATCCAAAATGCTTGGGACCAGAGGTATTTTGGATATGGGATTTTTCCGTATTTTGGGATAATTGCATCCCATAATGAGATATCATGGCGATGGGACCCAAGTCTAAGCACAGAATACATTTATGTTTCATATACACCTTATACACACAGCCTGGAGGTCATTTAATGCAATATTTTTAATAATTTTGTGCATTAAACAAAGTTTGTGTACACTGAGCCATCAGAAAACAAAGGTTTCACTCTCTCACTCTTAAAATTCTGTATTTTGGAATATTTGGATATGGGATACTCAACCTGTAATTGCAATTTCTTCTCCGGGGGCCACTGGCGTCACAAGGTGGGTGCGGCCCACACCCAGGTGTCACCTGCTGAGGGGTGACACCAAAGTGCCAGCTCCTGTTCAATGACAGGAGTCGGGTGCTGCACTGTAACATTACGTGCAGCAACCCGGCTTCACGCTAGTCTCCAGGGGCAGCCTGCACTTCCCGGACCCCCGGAGTGACGAAAATGCGGGTCGGGGCGCGAAATCATGCCGCCTCCTGCGAAACCACGCCCCTTCAGAGAGTCAATTTCTTAGTCACGCCTCCTCTGCGAAGCCACGCCCCCTTCGCAGCCGCGGCCGCACCGGGTGTAAAAGAGGTGAGTGACGCCAATTAGCCCCGATAAGCCGCCTCAGGCAGGTGAAACCAAACCTCTGAAAGCAGCCACGAAAACACACAGATTTCACCGAACCTGTGTGTTTTCGTGAGAAAATTGTATTGTATTGGATAGCCTGCAAAAAATATTGGTGAAACATTGGGAAAAATCGCCAAAATCGCTCAGTATTTCGCTCCAGATGTTTTACCGCAGGTAACTCCCCTATGCCTGCCACCATTCCCCACCCTTGCAGTTTGCTATTATAGACCATAGGTTCTGAAACTCAGTCCTCAGGACAGTCTCCTCACCAAATCACAAGTGCTCCACCTGGGGATCTTATAAAATGTGTCACTGAGTAATGACTACACCTGTGCACCTGCTGGGTGACCTTGAAAAGGTGAATTGTTTGGGGTCCTGACGACCACGTTTGAGAACCATTGTTATAGACCTTTTCATGGCCTCGTCTGGAAATGTATGTCATCCAGTGGATTAAATTAGCTTGCAAAGTACCCTTACACCCTCATATCTCTATAACTAGTACTCTCTCGGGATTGAGGTTTTTGACATTCAACTATTTAAGCCAATGGAAGAATGTTTTCTCTTTTAGGGGCCAGCAACACATTTGTAACATCCACAAATATACAGGTAAAGATTTCCAAGAGACTTACAAAATGTAACAGCATTGTCATGTCGCTGCCCTCCTGTAATAATCCCACGAGAAGGCGGACACTCCACATAGGGGGGGAATGAAGCTAGGAACGTAGGCGAACGTGTTACCAAATAATTACAATGTAATCTTTGGTTGCGGCAAACTTCATAACCCGTTACACATAAATGTCTCAATGTAATTACTCGTTTATTTCAAATGAAGCAACTACCGCAGTCTACGTTCATTACCCTAAGTAAATGTGACATATGTGTGCGTCATAAAACACTGATACTATAACACACAGAGTATCCAACAAGATGATCGAAATGATTCATTTTTCGGTCAATTGTCCATCTCCGCCTGTTATTTCATGGCGTGCTAAGCCCACAGACTCCTACACAACACAATACCTTGTTTTTTTTCCAGCTTGCTTTATAGCAAGGCGAAGCTGTTCTGCTTTATTACAAATTAATTGTTGTACAAGATGTAGCATTTCATAAGCAAGTCTTTCAACCAGGGCAAAGGCTTTTTCATGCAAAGAAACCTAATTTAAGCAATTTCATCTCCTCCCACACGCTGGAAATGCCTTCACTTTCAAATATTCATGAGCAAAACCCAGTGCAGCTGGTGATAAATCTGTCAGCCTTTTAACGTCTGACCCTGAACTAGATACTGTTTGTTAAGAATATATATTTTGTAAAGGAACCAAATTTAGCCCTATATACACGCACAGATAATTATTAGTTACAATTTCTTTCTGATAGCTGGTTGTACAATGAAGTTTCTCCCCATTACATACAGTATACAAGAAGTCTCTATATAGCTGGCTTGTCTCTGTACAGAAAGAAAAGTGTATTTATAGATCATTTGGTAATACATCACAGTGCTAATTTTATTGATAACTAGATGGAAAAAATACAGCAGAAATGGAAAAGGCTTTTGTCAAACTGATTTTTGAGAGACGTTATTTGTGTTCTAATTGTTTTTAGACTTTGCATGAGTTTATTCCAGAGACTAGGACCCAGATTTATCAAGACTTGAAAAATGCACAATGGTAAAGTTCCAGCCAATCAGCTCCTAACTGTCACGCTACAGGCTGTGTTTGAAAAATTACAGGAGCTGATTGGTTGGTACTTTATCACTTTGCAATTTATCACTCTCCAAGACTTGATAAATCTGGACCTAGAGGTGAAATATTTATTTCACGTAGCATGGGGGTACCACGTCCCTCCCCATCTCCCAATATTCACTCCGTCCCTCTTTCATAACTCTTCAAATATCCATACCACTGTGTGCACAATCTTCCATAATGACACAGAATTCAGCAATATAGATTAAATACAGTAGGTACAGAACAGGTTTAGAACCTTAGACCGTGGTTAAGAACCCAGGGGGGCCAAGGCCAGGTACCAGTTTGGAATCCATTTTTCCTGCCCTCTGCATCTAGAAACATAAAACGGATTAGGGTTATGTACTGTATGCCTCTCAGTGTTTGCTAGCCCCTAGGCAGGAGCCTATGTTGCCTGATAGATCATCTGGCTCTGAGAGGAACTCCGATGACTATGGAAAGACACCTATGATACATTAAACTCTTGGTTCCATCTTTCTGTAATCTGAGCGTTTGCACAGCAGATTTGTGGGATGGGTTTAATAAATCATGTAAGCGCTTTTAAATGTTTTTTTGCTACCACCTTTAATATATGATGAAATCACATCTTAAGTGAGAAGGATACATTTTTTTCTATAGATTCTTAAAATGAAAAGCTATTTACAAATAGGATAGAATTTTGTTTCCCGATCCCTAGAAGATGATATTATGACAACATGTATAGGATTTCAAATGATTTTTTAAATGTAGGCAGCAGGGAAATCATGGCATGTGCAATTCCGAGAGGGATTTATACACTGCGTGAAGCCTTGCACGATTCCGCGTTATTAGTTATTGCAGTGCTTGGCTGAGACAGTAAGAGCTAAAATCTCCTGTTCACACGCTGGCTAGCTAAAAACTTCAATCCTAAATTAGGAGGAACTACTGTACGCAGAATGCACTGTGCCCGATTCCAGGAAGGCTGCCGGAACAGTTCAGTGTAGTCCCAACGGTTGCTTACAAGCGCTAACTACTCCACTGATACTTAATGGCTGACTCTCTGTTCTATTCATGCCCGGAAAAAGCATTTTCTCATGTGGAAGAGAACGTTAAAAAAAAAAAAACAGACAATATTTAAAGCTTTTAATTAGCAGAATTTCCGCCCGCCCTGCATCCGGCGTGATGTTCCTCTTCATGGGTAGAACGCGCGGCACCTGCGATACAAAGGGAGAAGTTTATTGCTGCAGTTATTTATAAACAGATCTTATTTTTAAGTCTGTGATATCATTCTAACGGGTGGTATTTAGTTTGCCGACTGTCGGGATACAGTATACTGGCACTGGAATTCTGACACCCGGCATACAGACAACTTTTCTCCCTCTTAGGAGATCATGACCCCCCCTGGAGGGAGAATAAATAGCGCGGCACACCGTGCCCGCAAGGGGCTCATTTGCGCTCACCCAGCTGTCGGTATGCCGGCGGTCGTGATCCCGGCGCCGGTAGGCTGGCCGCTGGGAGCCCGGCTGCCGGCATACCATACTACACCCCATGGTAACTACTGTGGCTGTTGATGTTGTTTTGTAAACATAAATTCAAGTTCGAAACATTTCTAATTTATATTTCATTTTTATTTTTTTCCTTTTTAAGTTTTAAGCGTAACACAAAAAATATATATATTTTTTGCAAAATGTTTAGTCTGTATTTTAATAAATGACAAAACCAGTGGTTTGGATGACCCACCGTTTACACCGGCACCCTCATATGTACAGAAGAGGCATTCCGGCACGAGGTATATGATCCCGAAACGCGTAGGCTATGCAGTGCAGACCAGTCATGACGATTTATGCTACATGCAAGGTCTGACTTACAGCCGACCAAATACTCATCGTGGACTGATTGTCTCCTAATCGCACAACAGTTTCCACAATATTGTACCCCTGATATCTGCAAACGGGAGCAAACACCGAGGGGGAAAGTTACTAAAGGTCAACTCTGGTCGATTCGCCGGTTTTTAGTGAAAAAGCAACAATTTTGCTAATCGCAAATTTACTAAGGATGAAAATGCACATTTACTAAGAATTGTCTTTGCAAAATCGCCCCAGTTCATACCAAAATCACTACAAAATCGCACCTCAATGCACCAAAAAAATGTAAACCACTAAAACCGCACACAAAACGCACCTCAATGCACCACCTCTAAAAAGCAACAGGTGCAAACTATTCTAATTAAGACTAAACCATCGGAAGACAAAGACGCAAGTGGAAACGCAGGTTAGTAAATGTGTAGCTTTTGTTCCGGCGATTAGGGGCGATTTGTAATTTCACCCAAAAACGATTCTTAGTAAATTTCCTGCTGGGTTTCAGATGGATAAATGTCAAATGAACAGAAAAATAGGAAAAGGCAAACACAAGCTATTTATCAATCTCAGTACTGCTGTGTGACATCTAGGGTTCATTAAACGTGTTGCGTTCATTATTTAAAACAGGGACAGACAGACGAGCAGGAGATGAAGTTTTCCGGGTTAGAATATCCTGTAGCATTAACACAATAACAGCTCAGCTAATTACTGCATGCCCAGGTGTGCACTACATTGAAGTGTGATAGTCTAGCAGGGGTAATTCAGAGCAAAGCAAAAAAGTTAGCAATTGGGCAAAACCATGGCCCTCATTCCGAGTTGATCGGTCGCAAGGCGAATTTAGCAGAGTTACACACGCTAAGCCGCCGCCTACTGGGAGTGAATCTTAGCTTCTTAAAATTGCGACCGATGTATTTGCAATATTGCGATTACTAACTACTTAGCAGTTTCAGAGTAGCTCCAGACTTACTCTGCCTGTGCGATCATTTCAGTGCTTGTCGTTCCTGGTTGACGTCACAAACACACCCAGCGTTCGCCCAGGCACTCCCACCGTTTCTCCGGCCACTCCTGCGTTTTTTCCGGAAACGGTAGCGTTTTCAGCCACACGCCCCTGAAACGCCGTGTTTCCGCCCAGTAACACCCATTTCCTGTCAATCACATTACGATCGCCGGAGCGAAGAAAAAGCCGTGAGTAAAAATACTTTCTTCATAGTAAAGTTACTTGGCGCAGTCGCAGTGCGAACTTTGCGCATGCGTACTAAGCAGATTTTCACTGCGATGCGATGAAAAATACCGAGCGAACAACTCGGAATGAGGGCCCATGTTGACTGCAAGTGGATCAGATGTAACATGTGCAGAGAGAGTTAGATTTGAATGGGTGCAATTCAGATTTCAGTTTGACCACACCCCAACCAAATCAAACTCTCTCTGCACATGTTACATCGGCTCCACCTGCAGTGCTACATGGTTTTGCCCAATTGCTAACTTTTTTCATTTGCTAACAACTCTGAATAACCCCTTCATCAGTAATGGGCAAAATGCATCTCCATCCTGCTATATTGTCAGGTGTGTTAGTTGTGGCTTGTAACAGTCGTTTAAAACGCCTTTTTTTTAATTAAAGGTATTTTTCAAACTTATTCGTGAGATTCAGTGGTAATGTGCGTCCTTCCTGAAGTTTAGAGCAGCCACAGTAGTGTATAGCGTTGTCTGTGACTGGTCTAACCCAATACGTAGTGCATTCAAACAGCTAGAATTTAAAAACAGCCGTGCTAGAATAATGGCCCATACACACGGTGACATTCGGGCTATGCCCGATTCTCACTATGCGACAGGGGCTAGGTCGGCACATAGTCAGTATTGCAAGCACACTCATTATGTGCTTGCGATACTGACTATGTGCGATTTTAGCTAAGTGTCAGTTTTGACTATCTCTTCTATAGAGATAGTCAAAATTGACTTGCCTGCACAGTCTATCTATTCTTGCGATGCCGACCGCGTGGGACCGCACATCGGCATCGAATCGGCATCGCAAGGTGACTTTCACCTTGCGATCTGCACTAATTTTTCTTATGATTTTGACTATATAGTCCCCCCCCCAAAAAAATCCGTCTCCAACTTATCACTTTTTAAGACTCAATAAATTTGGGCTTATGTGAGGATACCTGGAAAACATGAACTGTTTGGGATCCTGAGGGCCGAGTTTGAGAACCTATGGTGTAGTCAGATTGCAAAGGTAAAAGATTCTTGGTGGGCCTTATGATCCAGTAACTTAGTGGTGTTGACCAGGTGGTCAGTCGGATGTGTGAGTGTAGAAAAAAAATGTATGTAATATGTGGACTGTATATAGAGCATACTTGCCTACTCTCCCGGAATGGGCGGGAGGCTCCCGAAAATCAGGTGACCCTCCCGCCCCCCCGGAAGAGCAGGCAAGTCTCCCGATTTTTTAGGGGCCCCCCTGCCCGGCCGCCCACTTAGTGAGTAAAGTGGGCGGTCCGGGCAGTCGATGACGCGATTCTTGCTGAATCGCGTCATCATAGCAACACCCCCTGCTGTATAATGCCGGTAATCGCGGCATTACATAGCAGGGGGCGTGGCTTAAATGAAGTGCCACGATAACCCCTCCCCTGTTCCGCCTCCGCCCGTCCCTGTTTTGCCTCCGCCCGCCCCCTATCCGTGTCATAACCCCGCCCCCCTGCTGAGCCGACCTGGCTGCTCTCTCCCGGAGAGAGCAGCCAGGATGTCGGCATGTATGATATAGAGGATGTAATTGGGTAGAATATGTTATGGAGGTATATGTGGGTGGTTCTGGAATATGATAACCTGCCTGCAGAGCTGAGTGTACAGGGAACGCTTAAGCTTTGGAGACTAGAGGAAAGTCTTATTGTGCGTGGGAGGGCACAGAGTGGGCAAAGCCGGAAAAAGTCCTGCAACCACGAATGGGAGCAGATAATGTGTGTGTGAATGAAAAGTGCAGATATTGGGCCTGATTCAGATTTGTAAGTAAAGCAAAAAAAAAATCAAGTAGCTTTGTGTCTGGCACAAACCATGTTGCAATAAAAGGGGAGTAAATACATTTATATGTTTTCTGTGCAGGGTAAATACTGTCTGCTTTGGCATGTAGCCCACAAATGTTAGCTTTATATTTACACAGCAATTTATATTTCAGTTTGGACACCCCCCACCCAAATCTAACTCTCTCTGCACATGTTACATCTGCCCCACCGGCAGTGGAACATGGTTTTGCCCAGTTACTTGAATTTTTTTTCTTTGATTGCAAATCAGAATCAGGCCCATTGCACGGAGCAGGGGGATCAACCTGGGAAATATTTATCGATAGGCGGAGAGATGTATGTCTGTGTAGTTTGGATCAGAGCCTTGTATGTATGCAGAAGTATTTTATATTTAATTTGTTTAAATATCGGCAAACAATGCAAGGACTGACAAAGTGGAGCAGCAGCAGTAGAACGCTGTAATACCCAGCATAAGGGTAAATGAAGACGTTCAAATCATGTTTGAGTGGAGCTACACTTTAATGAATGCGTTTTATATTTTGCACATCTTTCTCACTTCGGAATGAAGAAGGACATGACTTTTCTGACAAGTGAAACTAACCAGAACACAGACTTTTATTACATGTTTTAATTTAGTTGTAGATACAAATCGAAGGCTCTGTTTGACCTGCCAAACCTCGCAAAAAAGATGTCAGCGATAGATTCCTGTGATACATTACAAAGACCTCTCGGAGATCCCCAGTAAAGCCTGTTTTGCACATTATAAGAAGCATCATTTTTTTATTATTTTGGAAATAACAGGATTTATTAGAAGAGACTGGATCTTTTGGTACGTAACATTAATATAACCGCTAAAGAGAAATATTTAGCAAGGAAAGCAAAGCTAAACTTGTTTGAGGCTTATAAAGGTCTGAAACTGTGCACGCATGTTTCGTACGCGGCTTAATATTAGCACTGCCGATCAGCCACATCAGTACACGGCTGGGTCATAACATTTGTGATTCAACTGAAATGATCCAGGTCTTCAGGTATGACACTAAAACAGCCAGCTCACTAAGCATGTAAGAGACCCTGGGCCTCGATTTATTACCTGCAGGAATAGGATTAGGCCAATTCTATACAAACAACTCAGTCTACAAAGACAGGAATTTATGTTCTGCTTGTGGTGACACCTCCAGGGCTCTGCAAAGTTACAGACAGCTATTGCCTGTAAGAAGTTGTTACTCAAATACTATTCTTTCAAATAATATTTTAATATACATTATGCCTAAACTTTTTTTTTACTCATTTTTTTCAATCCTGCTAGTAGATGCGTTTGCAGATTGCACCAATTAGTACAGTTCCATTGCTTGCTTCCTCTTTTCCATTACCTCCTCCTAAACTCATATGTCTATCTAATTAATGCATGATAATCTTATCAAGAGCTTTTATTTTGGTGGCATAGTATACTGGCAGACTGGCAGGAGATGTGTGCGGCACTGGCGGCTGTGGGGGGTCTGGGGGGGGGTTGGTAGTAGCTTGTATGATTGTACAAACTCACGGGAGTTTGGAAGGCTGGTCCCTGCTCACTATAGTGAGATGGAACATCACCTTGGTGAGCAGATTATACACTCATGTTACCTCCAGCAATTGAATTGAAGGGAATTTTTTTTACTGTGTTATCTACTGCAATTTAATGGAAGGATATTTTTTTACTGGAACAATAGCATTGGTGCAACCTAACCTGGGCAGTACGGATGGTGTAATGGTTAGCATTACTGCCTCACAGCACTGAGGTCATGGGTTCGATTCCCACCATAGCCCTAACTGTGTGGAGTTTGTATGTTCTCCCTGTGCTTGTGTGGGTTTCCTCCGGGTACTCCGGCTTCCTCCCACAATCCAAAAATATACTGGTAGGTTAATTGGATCCCAACAAAATTAACCCTAGCGTGAATGTGTCTGTGTGTACATGTGGTAGGGAATATAGAGTGTAAGCTCCACTGGGGCAGGGACTGATGTGAATGGCCAAATATTCTCTGTACAGTGCTGCGGAATATGTGTGCGCTATATAACTAACTGGTAATAATAACCCTCTATTAAGGAAGCAATGGGCACGCCACTAAAGGAGGCATTAAATCTTTTGCATTTGACCTGGTTACCTGGGCAGGTAGAACTACAGAGAACCTATTTTTTAGCCGCCTCCTTGACAATCCGCCCTGTTGTCAGGTTACGTGAGGGAATTACAGTTCTTTAAAATGGACTTCTACTAGCTTTTCTCTTGTAGTTCTATACAACAACAATAGACTATTTTGATTAAACAGACTTGCTAACCCATCCACGACGTCTGCACACCCTGTGACGGGCCCTATATAAGATAATATAGGCAATGTTTGGCTGATGTGTATAGGGCACACACAGGTATGACATACATGTGTTTATCAATGTCCCCTTAGTTTATATTTTCAGTTATATCTCCCACAGAACTCCCTCTCTGTCATCCTGACTGCCCTATATATATATTTCAAGCTCACCCTAGGGAGCCAGCCCCCCAGGTTAGCACTGGATTATAAGCAAGGCTGGAAAATATTGCTTCTAGTTAAGCTCTGAAACAGAGAAAACAACAACACAACTATAAACTTAATGTAAATGGACAGCAAAGTATAGGAATACATAGAAAAAAGAAACAAGCTATGAATTGATAATGAATGAAGAGGAAGAACACTCACAGCACAGATGTGGCGCCATTGAAAGGTGAAAGCAAGGACATTATTCTGCTACAAGGCTTTGCTATACCTTTGTCAGGCAATATAGGGGGTGATTCAGACCTGATCGTAGATGTGCAAAATTTAGCGCATCTACGATCAGCCACCCTGACATGCGGGCGGGAAGGGGGAGGGGGGGGTTGGACACCCAGCACAGGGCTAGTCCGCCCCGCATGTCAGGCCCTGCCCCATTGCATGGGGATTGCATGGATGCTGGGCCACTACTGACTTTCCTCTGGAGGGTTCCACATCTATATGAATTAGCGAGGATAATTTCTCCCTTTACAGAATTATACACCTTTAGTTGGTCTATAGGGTTCGTTATTTATGAGCTTGCGAAGTCCTCTGTCCATTTGTATATCTCTAACATTGGAGCGTTTTTGATACATGTGGAGTGGACCCATTAGGCTGGATTGATATTACCACAGTAATCCTTAGTGATGTTGGAATTCTCCTTTCAAACATTCCCGATTGATTATCTGGGCCCATTCTAGTCTGTTGATCATAATTTGCTACAATCAGAGATACACCCCTGATGAAGTCTTGGTACAAGACGAAACGCATTGGGTTATCATTCTGTTGTATCTGATGTTACTCCCGAGTTTTTGATAAGGAAGAAGAAGAGTAGAGATCCACCTATACTTTTCTCTGTCTTCGATAAGTCAGTTAATGTGGGAGAACCGTATTTTACTGTTGATGACATGTTATGGACATTAATTATGCTAACGATTGTTTTAAATAAATTTTTATAAAGGAACAGTTGATCAGTATGTTTTAAACTTGTTGACACATAGAGGGTGATTCCGAGTTGTTCGCTCGCTAGCAGATTTTAGCAGCATTGCACACGCTAGGCCGCCGCCCTCTGGGAGTGAATCTTAGCTTAGCAGAATTGCGAATGAAAGATTAGCAGAATTGCGAATAAATAATTCTTAGCAGTTTCTGAGTAGCTCCGGACCTACTCACGATTAGCGATCAGTTCAGTCAGTTTCGTTCCTGGTTTGACGTCACAAACACGCCCTGCGTTCGGCCAGCCACTCCCCCGTTTCTCCAGACACTCCCGCGTTTTTCTCTGGCACTCCTGCGTTTTTCCGCAAACGCCGTGAAAACGCTGAGTATCCGCCCAGAAACACCCACTTCCTGTCAATCAGACTACGATCACTTCAACGATGAAATTTCTTCGTTCTGCCGTGAGTAAATCTACTAAATTTTGAGCTAAAATACTTAGCGCATGCGCACTGCGTACCATGCGCATGCGCATTTTCGCATTAATCGCTCCGTTGCGAAAATCGGCAACGAGCGAACAAGTTGGAATGACCCCCATAGTTGTGAAACCTTGAAAAGGTTTTTAATTTCTGGGGTCAATACAATCCCAAGGTGCCAATTTCCTCTATTTTCATTCTCTCTCTCTCTCTCTCTCTCTCTCTCTCTCTCTCTCTCTATACATATATATATATAGAGAGAGAGAAAGATATATATATATATATATATATATATATATACACACACCTGTAATATATACAATATGACCATGTCAACATTTCTGAAACGTGTTGTCTGCATTTATGTAAAATTGAGTATAAAGGTAATCTGGATTTGTGATGGTAATCCACTTTTGAGATAGAAAATAAATACTTCATACTTACAGATATACATACATGCATACTTCTAAACATACATGTACATACACACACACTTCATTTACAATACTTTATCCCAGCAGTCGTACCTATAAAATGTACAACACAACTTTGTCCAGCAACCGCAAACTGATCTGTTCCCAGTACTGTTAAATTTGTGTTTACGATCTTCTAAAGTATAGTTTATCTAGTCCATAAATCAATAGCTCTAAATCCCAGTCTGAAGGTTCAAGAAGACCAATATTATTTTAATAATCATCCTATGACTTATCTAATATCTATTACATAAGAGAGGAGTATGGTGTCCATCTAACTGACAGCTCCCTGCAACTGCCAGACGCACCCAGGGGAAATATGCTGCAGGGGTGAGCCACAGAGCCGGGAGGCAAAGACTTCACTACATGCCAGCCTCTCACTGCCAAGATAGAAGAGGCGTTACCCATCGCACATGTAGAAAACAGAGAGATGGGAGAAAGAGGGGAGAGAGAGAGGTGGGAGGTAGAGGGGAGAGAGACATGGGAGGAAGAGGGGGAGAGAGAGAGAGGGGGGAGGTAGAGGGGAGAGAGACATGGGAGGAAGAGGGGGAGAGAGACATGAGAGGAAGAGGGGGAGAGAGAGAGAGGGGGGAGGTAGAGGGGAGAGAGACATGGGAGGAAGAGGGGGAGAGAGAGAAAGAAGGGAGGAAGAGGGGGAGAGAGAGAAAGAAGGGAGGAAGAGGGGGAGAGAGAGAGAGAAAGAAGGGAGGAAGAGGGGGAGAGAGAGAGAAAGAAGGGAGAAAGAAGGGTGTTAGAAGGAAAATTCCATGGTAAATGCTCCCTATGGGGTTTACCGTGCTGGGAAAACCATAGACTCCAGCATGTAACGCAGAATCTATGGATCTACCATGAGGGAAAAATGCAGATGGCCAACTGAATATGCCCCATAGCGACAGATGGGAGAAAGAGAAGGAAATGGGAAGGAAACGGGAAAGTGTACTGAGGTTGCTAGGCAACCATATTTCACCTTGACTTCCTTCAGGGAATAGATAGCGTGGCGCGCTACCGTGCCCGTAGAGTGGCGAGCGCAGCAAGCCCGCAAGGGGCTCATTTGCACTCGCCCAGCTGTCTGTATGCCGGCGGTTGGGATTCCGCCGGCAACACATACTGCACCCCTCTGTTGTGGCATAGGGGATCCTGAAGAAGGAACGATCTACACTACCCTTTGACCTCTGCCTGCCTTTTTGAACCTTGCTCCAGTCTTCTGCCTCCCCAGAGTTGTGCTTGTCATTTGGCCATTCTCTGCACTAATTTCCTTTGGACCTTAGCCTGTCCCTGGTTCTTCTCATTGTTTTGTTCTGTCTAGTTGGTCTGTGTGTTTGTTTCTTGCTCCGTTTCCTGCTACTGTTTGCACTTGTGCTTTAAGCAACACTAAACTACTGGGGTCAAGTCCGGGGAACACCCTATTTATAGGAATATTCCGCATCATAGGTTCTATAGCAGTCGCGATCAGCTACCGTGCAGTACAACACATAGGGGTCTATTTACTAAGCCTTGGAGATAAAGTGCACGGACATAAAGCACCAGCCAACCAGCTCCCGTCATTTTTCAAACCCAGCCTGTGACATGGTATTTACTGTAGCATCTGATTGGCTGGTACTTTATCTCCGTCCACTTTATCTCTATCCAAGGCTTAGTAAATAGATCGCTAACAGCAGGGCCGGATTAATGCTGGTGGGGGCCCAGGGGCAATGAAGTTGGTGGGGCCCCCACTACTACGATAGCTGACAAAGACCCCTTACCCCATCCCCCCACAGACACACACTAACCACTGGCTATGGTGGATGCTGGGAGAGGAGAGTAGTGCAACGGTGCAAAGGATCCCGTTCTGGAGGAGGTGCGGTCCCCGGAGATCCTGACCGCCACGGGTGTCACCGGGTGTCACACAGGTCCAGCGTGCAGCAGAAGCCACAGTCAGTGTCTCGCGGGATTTCAATACATATCCCGCGAGACATGGGACTGGTGTACATGGGACACCCTCCTCGGCGGCCGCTGTTAATAAACACCTGAGCCACAAGGATGGTGGAGACAGCTCCGCACCTGGGTGTGGGGGCCACGGGATGACCACCCTTGTCGCCCCTCCCTAAGTACAGCCATGCCTAACAGTTATATGACCTGAACCTTTGTACTGTTAAAGTGGAGAAAGAAGGAGTCCCTGAAACAAGTCTTCCCCATCAGTTCCAATGATTTGTGGACCTACAGTAACTAACATGGTCTATTGGTGGTGTTAGTAGTTGGATCGGAGAATGATCTGTCTGGATAAGGGCAAGGTTTGGATAAGGGCAAGGTTTGGATAAGGGCAAGGTTTGTTCTTTTTTTTCCATCTTTCCTTGGTAATGTTGGGAGTTCTATAGGTATTGTACTCAGGTTCTCATGCCTCCTTATAGTACCCATTCCGAGACATTATAAAGGGTGTGGCTTAGCAATAAATGAGTGTGGCTTTGTAGGTGGGTGGGCATGTCTGAACAGATGCAAAGGTGAATCGGGGAAGATCTAATTTTGGCCCAGTTTTGCTTATTGTTAGGAGTCATGGGTTTCGGTAGTCCTTGTGGGTGCCGATCCCTAACCCTTCCCAGTGGTTCCTCCCTTTCTGGTTTTGTCTATTACTTTGACCAAAAATAGTTTGAATTGGTCTTGGACCACCAACCCACGGCATCAATGCAAGTGTCCTGAAGCGCCCCTGCAAGTGTCCTGAGGCGCCCCTGCAAGTGTCCTGAGGCGCCCCTGCAAGTGTCCTGAGGCACCCCTGCTAGTATCCTGAGGCACCCCTGCTAGTATCCTGAGGCACCCCTGCTAGTATCCTGAGGCACCCCTGCTAGTATCCTGAGGCACCCCCTGCTAGTGTCCTGAGGCACGCCAGGGAGGCACAGCACACAGTATGGGAACCACTGCCTTAGACGCAGCATCATCTGATTGTTCTCTAAGGACTGGGTCTGTCTTAACAGAAATGAAGCCTCGCCGATAAATACAGAAGCAAGACCGGAAGATAAAACAAAGTATTATGAAAATATTGCAGAAGACCAAATGCTGTAAGTCCAGTACTGTATTTGAAACAGGTTCCAGTCTATAGACAGACAGTTAAATGATACACAGTCATTAGGTAGACACCATATGGTCAAAAGTCAGACAGGGTCAAAAGTCAGACAGGGTCATAAGATACAAAAAAATGTTTTATTTATTTTTTGTGTGTTTTTTTTTTCAACTTTTGTCTCATTTACTATCCATGTCACAAACTAATACCTTTTAGTAAAGCTGTACCGAGCAGCGCGGAGCGAGACACAGAGCACTCACGGGGCCGAATTTCACCAAATTTGGGTTAAAAATGTTTAAAAACACAATTTTTTGTTTGTTTGTGTGTGTGTCTGACTTATGACCCTGTCTGACTTTTGACTGTCACCATATGGTGTCTACCTTATGACTGTCTATCTTTTAACTGTCTATGTGCTATACCACACCCATTAGAAACACACCTCCTCTCCCTTCCTCATTGTCTGCTCTTGACTTTGCCACTTATTTCACATCCAAGATTGACAACATACGTCAGGACATCACATCCCACCAGACCAGCAACCAGCCACCACCCATCCTTTGCCACCCCTCCCCTCTTACCAACTCTGACATCTTTCTCCCATGTATCTGGAGAGGAAGTCATGGCCCTCATACATTCCTCCCTCCCCCCCCCCCCACAACCTCCCCACTCGACCCTATCCCCTCCCACCTCCTCCGCTACCTCTCTCCTTCTGCCTGTTCCCATCTTGCCCACCTTCTCAATCTGTCCCTCTCATCAGGCACTGTCCCCTCTGCCTACAAGCATGCTCTTGTCTCCCCTATTCTTAAAAAACCTACCCTTGATCCTAACACTCTCTCCAACTATCGACCCATCTCTCTCCTCCCCTTTGCCTCCAAACTCCTTGAGCGTATTGTCTATAATCGCCTCACTGCCTTTCTTTCCTCTCACTCACTGCTTGACCCATTCCAGTCTGGTTTCCGCTCTCTCCACTGAAATTGCTCTCACAAAAGTCTGCAATGACCACCATGCAGCCAAATCTAAGGGCCACTATTCTCTGCTTATTCTTCTTGACCTCTCTGCTGCTTTTGACACTGTGGACCACCCTCTCCTTCTGCAAATCCTTTGCTCTTTTGGTCTGCGTGACACTGCCCTCTCCTGGCTGTCCTCCTACCTCTCTGATCGTTACTTCTCTGTCTCCTCTCATGATGCTACCTCGCCCCCACTTCCACTAACTGTTGGTGTCCCCCAAGGTTCTGTTCTTGGTCCTCTCCTTTTCTCTCTCTATACGTCCTGTTTAGGTGACCTCATTAGTTCTTTTAACTTCCAGTATCACCTCTATGCTGATGACACTCAAATCTACCTCTCCTCCCCTGATCTCTCCCCGGCTCTCCTCACTCGTACCTCTAACTGTCTCTCTGCTATCTCTTCCTGGATGTCCTAGCGCTTTCTTAAACTCAACATGTCTAACACTGAGCTGATCATCTTCTCACCCTCCCGCACAACTTCACCTCCCACAATCTCATCATCCATTGATGGCACGACTATCTCCTCTGACCTTATCTCCCTTTACTCTCCCACCCGTCCTCTTCGCTCTGCTAATGCACGCCGACTCTCCTGTCTTCTGATTACTTCCTCCCACTCCTATCTCCAAGATTTTTCACGTGCTGCTCCCTTCCTCTGGAATTCTTTACCTCTCCCCCTCAGACTCTCCACCTCTCTACAAAACTTCAAACGGGCTCTTAAGACCCATTTCTTTACCAAACCCAGCAACTCTCATCCTAACCCTCTGTTCCACGCTCTCTATGTACCCCATCTGTGTCACCCCTGTCTATCTACCCCTCCCCTTAGAATGTAAGCTCTCACGAGCAGGGCCCTCTTCCCTCATGTGCTTATCCTTTTCTTGCTTTAATAATCCTCAACTGCCCAAATCGCACAGTATTTTGGCCACCTGGAACTTATCTCTATGTCATTTACTGGTGTAGTTATGCTTAGTTACCCTGTACTTGTCCTATATTGTCTTCAACTGTAAGTCACCGTTTTCCTGTTTTGATTATGTGCATATGTACTCTGTAATTGGGCGCTGCGGAATCCTTGTGGCGCCATATAAATAAAGGATAATAATAATAATAATAATAATACCTCCCAATTGTTGTTATTATTACATTTTATTTATAAGGCGCCACAAGTGTTTCGCAGCGCTGCACAAAGGACGTACAATAGAACAGTACAGGGAGACAGAAATTAATATTACAGTAAAAATATAAAAAATAGAGTACAGGTAACAAAGAGCACCACAATTCTCATACATAATGCAGCTTAGATGTAAGTAGTGAGGGAGTAATCATCGTACTACTTGGGGCTGGCGGCCATAGATAGAGAGGACCCTTTACCAGCAGGAGAATATGCGGGTATAGATGTTTGCTGAGTAGGAGAGAGCTGCGAGTGAAATGTGAGGACTTTGACAACAAGAGGACAGAGGGCCCTGCTCTGAGGAGCTAACAATTGTTCTGATGTAGATGGAACTGTACCGATTATAGGGGACTGGCCTGCAGTTCCAGCAGTTGCAAGCTGTTGGATAGTAAGTTGGCATGTGGGTAGGTTGTGAAAACTGGGCTCTTCTCTACATTCGGCATCGGGGAAAGTTCTTGTGATCTTGGTGGCAAGGCTGAACCTACATGGCAGGCCTTTTGCGCTCAATATCCCCCCCCCCCCACACACACACACACACCAGCTCAGTATCCTGCCTTATAGCCATTCAACGGATCAAATGGGGTGTTGGGGGAGCCTAGGTTTTGTAAATGCTTCAATGTGGTGTACCCATGCTCATTATTCCATGCTTGGAACTACATTCATGGTTTTGACGTTGAAGGTTAGGGGGCATTCAATGCTGTATGGGGCATCAGGAGAAGTAACGGGTACAGGAGAGTGGGCGTACAGTCCCTTCAGAGACCTCTCTGTTCTTAATGCTTTAGGAGCAAAAGCCAGCCTGCAGGAACATGTGTTTCAAGACATATATTTGGAGCAGTGATGATTCAGCTCTACTCAAACACAACGTACAAACTCTCCCACACAGACGTTCAAGGTTTAGTCTTTGCAAATAATGATCATGCAAATGATTGTTTTTTCTTTTCTTTTCTCTTTTTTTGCATGAGGCACATACCACAAATCTATGTTAAGAAAAATAAACACTGATAGCTGATATCTCCTGTACAATAACCAGAAAGTAGTTTTTTTTTTAAGAATTTTTTTTTTTTTAAAAAGCATTTTAAATTGCATGGGTTCTCAAACTTGGTCCTTAAGACCCCAAACAGTTCATGTTTTCCAGGTCTCCTCACAGGCCCACTAGCGAGATAATTTGCTCCACCTGTGGATCTTTTAAAATGTTTCAGTGAGTAATGAATACACCTGTGCACCTGCTAGGTGACATGGATACTGAGGTCCTGAGGGTCAAAGGTCTATTTACTAATGCGCCCCACACACTGAGCGACGGCAGCAATTTGGACGATGATCGATCTCGATATCGTCCAAATTGACTTTGCAGAACGTCGGAAAACCAACGATGAACGACCATGAACAACCGCACATCGTTCATCGTTGGTGCATACACACCGAGCAATATGAACGATTTCTTGTTCATGAATGAACGAGAACGTTCATATCGTCCTGCAACATCGCTCAGTGTGTAGGGCGCATAAGAGAGATAAAGTGGAGAAAGAGAGAGTACCAACCAACCAGCTCCTAACTTTCATTTTTCAAACACATCCTGTAACGTGGCAGATAGATTGGCTGGAAATTTATCTCGCTTCACTTTATCTCTCTCAAATGCTCAGTAAATAGACTCCAAAGTTTGAGAACCGCTACTCTGTTGCATCCGAGAAAATTATAGACAGAGTCTGATTGGTTACTATCCCTTTAAACCGGGATACTAGTGAATGACACAGGTACAGTACTGAAATAAATAACCAGCAATTTATGTATAAAAATAGAAATAACGACACAAATGAACAGTGTGCTGGTATAGGCTAAACCAAAATGTGTGAGGACATTTACTGCTCGGCACACACACCTCTTGCCCTTCGCATAGCTGCAACTTCAGTTTCTTTGCTGGGGCTGAGAACCCAGTCCCGGGAAGAAAGAAGTTGCGGCTCCTCGAAGAAGAGAGGCAGAGTCGGCTGCGAGTTCAGCCCTGGGGATTAGAGAAGATAGAAGGACAAGGCGGAGAAGAGGAAAGTTGCGGGTGCCCGAAGAAGAGAGGTGGAGCCAGCTGAAAACTCAGCCTTGGGGAGGAGACAAGGTAGAAGGACAAGGTGCGTGTGTTACGGGGGCGTTTGCCCAGATTGCCACACCCTGGATCCGCCACTGGTAAGGATAAGACCTTCAGATACCCTTCTTGCTACCAAAACTCTCAGCAGGTATCTCATTATTTCATACCTCCCAACATGACCTTCTCCAGGAGGACAGAATGCTCTGCTCCTGGACTTCCCTCTTAATTTATGATTGCCATCACTTGTGCTGAAACACCTTTCCTATCCATTAACCTCAAAACAGGTGTCGACAATCATAGATTAAGAGGGAAGTCCGGGAGCAGAGCATTGTGTCCCTACTGGAGAAGGTCATGTTGGGAGGTACGCTATTTCCCATCTTGACTATTACAACCTCCTCTTGTCTGACCTACATCCCCCCCCCCTATTTCAATTCAGTATCAACCCTGCAGTAACTTTAATGAGGGCCACAATGGTGATACTGTAGTATAATCCAGAATATTTGTTCTGCACTTTCCACACCTCTTGTTGAGTGAACGCCACTGCGTGTTCAGGCTGTGCTGAAGGCACCAGGAAAGCAGCTCACCCTGAGATATACATACATAATAAAATGACAATAGTGTATTTACATCTCTGAACATCCTGAGCTAATTAGAAGGACACATTGATTTGCATGGACAAATTAATAACTGCACAAGTGCAGGAAGTATTGTAGCTAATGTACACAGCGTGAAGCTGTTGCTTGTTATCTTGCTGTATCTGCCAAAGGCCGAAGGAAGGAGAGTAATGTTCCACAAAGAAAGAGGGAGGTCAGCAACGAAATGTAAAACAATAACTTCAGCAGGGTGCAATGTAACGTTTTTCACCCCCCAATTCTCCTCGATTTGCACAAGAGCGCCTATATTTTCCCCAAGAAGCCATGGTTTTGCAAAAGAGACATTGGGGCAGATGTATTAAGCCTGGAGAAGTGATAAAGCAGTGATAAGTGCAAGGTGATAACGCACCAGCCAATCAGCTCCTAACTGTCATTTTTCAAACCCATAATGAATGGCTGGTGCGTTATCACTTTCCACTTATCACTTCTTTATCCCTTCTCCAGGCTTAATACATCTGTCTCTCGGTTCCTTGCAAGGGCCCTCATTCCGAGTTGATCACTCGCTGCCGACTTTCTCAGCGCAGCGATCAGGTGGGAAAACGGCATTTCTGCGCACGCGCATGGTACGCAGCGCGATGCTTTTCAGTTGCTCGAGTGTTCGTTGTTTGATTGACAGGAAGTGGGTGTTTCTGGGCGGCAACTCAGCGTTTTTAGGGAGTGTGCTAATAAACGCAGGCGTACCAGGTAAAAATGCAGGAGTGGCTGGAGAAGCGGGGGAGTGGCTGGCCGAACGCATGGCGTGTTTATGACGTCAAACCAGGAACTAAACAGACTGCAGTCATCGCAAGCTAGGAGTAAGTCTTCAGCCACTCTGAAATTGCATGAAATTTTTTAGTTGCAGAACTGCTAACCTTTTGATCGCACTTCGGCTAAGCTAATATACTCTCCCAGAGGGCGGCGGCCTAGCGTTTGCATTGCTGCTAAAAGCAGCTAGCGAGTGATCAACTCGGAATGAGGGCCGATGTACGTAGAAGGCTAACTCCTACTACTGCACAACATGCAGAAACGAGAGCTGCTTTGGTGGACTTCGATTACTGAAAATAAGAATTTACTTACCGATAATTCTATTTCTCGGAGTCCGTAGTGGATGCTGGGGTTCCTGAAAGGACCATGGGGAATAGCGGCTCCGCAGGAGACAGGGCACAAAAAGTAAAGCTTTCCGATCAGGTGGTGTGCACTGGCTCCTCCCCCTATGACCCTCCTCCAAGCCTCAGTTAGGTACTGTGCCCGGACGAGCGTACACAATAAGGGAGGAATTTTGAATCCCGGGTAAGACTCATACCAGCCACACCAATCACACCGTACAACTTGTGATCTAAACCCAGTTAACAGTATGATAACAGAGGAGCCTCTGAAAGATGGCTCCCTACAACAATAACCCGAATTAGTTAACAATAACTATGTACAATTATTGCAGATAATCCGCACTTGGGATGGGCGCCCAGCATCCACTACGGACTCCGAGAAATAGAATTATCGGTAAGTAAATTCTTATTTTCTCTATCGTCCTAGTGGATGCTGGGGTTCCTGAAAGGACCATGGGGATTATACCAAAGCTCCCAAACGGGCGGGAGAGTGCGGATGACTCTGCAGCACCGAATGAGAGAACTCCAGGTCCTCCTTAGCCAGAGTATCAAATTTGTAAAATTTTACAAACGTGTTCTCCCCTGACCACGTAGCTGCTCGGCAAAGTTGTAATGCCGAGACCCCTCGGGCAGCCGCCCAAGATGAGCCCACCTTCCTTGTGGAGTGGGCCCTTACAGATTTAGGCTGTGGCAGGCCTGCCACAGAATGTGCAAGTTGGATTGTGCTACAGATCCAACGAGCAATCGTCTGCTTAGACGCAGGAGCACCCATCTTGTTGGGTGCATACAATATAAACAACGAGTCAGATTTTCTGACTCCAGCTGTCCTTGCAATATATATTCAATGCTCTGACAACGTCCAGTAACTTGGAGTCCTCCAAGTCACTTGTAGCCGCAGGCACTACAATAGGCTGGTTCAGATGAAATGCTGACACCACCTTAGGGAGAAAATGCGGACGAGTCCGCAGTTCCGCCCTGTCCGAATGGAAAATCAGATATGGGCTTTTGTAAGATAAAGCTGCCAGTTCTGACACTCTCCTGGCCGAAGCCAGGGCTAGAAGCATGGTCACTTTCCATGTGAGATATTTCAAATCCACATTTTTTAGTGGTTCAAACCAATGAGATTTTAGAAAGTCCAAAACCACATTGAGATCCCACGGTGCCACTGGAGGCACCACAGGAGGCTGTATATGCAGCACTCCCTTAACAAAAGTCTGGACTTCAGGGACTGAAGCCAATTCTTTCTGGAAGAAAATCGACAGGGCCGAAATTTGAACCTTAATAGATCCCAATTTGAGACCCATAGACAATCCTGATTGCAGGAAATGTAGGAATCGACCCAGTTGAAATTCCTCCGTCGGAGCACTCCAATCCTCGCACCACGCAACATATTTTCGCCAGATGCGGTGATAATGTTGCACGGTTACTTCCTTCCTTGCTTTAATCAAAGTAGGAATGACTTCTTCTGGCATGCCTTTTTCCTTTAGGATCCGGCGTTCAACCGCCATGCCGTCAAACGCAGCCGCGGTAAGTCTTGAAACAGACAGGGACCCTGCTGAAGCAAGTCCCTCCTTAGAGGTAGAGGCCACGGATCTTCCGTGATCATCTCTTGAAGTTCCGGGTACCAAGTCCTTCTTGGCCAATCCGGAACCACTAGTATCGTTCTTACGCCTCTTTGCCGTATAATTCTCAATACTTTTGGTATGAGAGGCAGAGGAGGAAACACATACACCGACTGGTACACCCAAGGCGTTACCAGCGCGTCCACAGCTATTGCCTGCGGATCTCTTGACCTGGCGCAATACCTGTCCAGTTTTTTGTTGAGGCGAGACGCCATCATGTCCACCATTGGTCTTTCCCAACGGGTTACCAGCATGTGGAAGACTTCTGGATGAAGTCCCCACTCTCCCGGGTGAAGGTCGTGTCTGCTGAGGAAGTCTGCTTCCCAGTTGTCCACTCCCGGGATGAACACTGCTGACAGTGCTATTACATGATTCTCTGCCCAGCGAAGAATCCTTGCAGCTTCTGCCATTGCACTCCTGCTTCTTGTGCCGCCCTGTCTGTTCACATGGGCGACTGCCGTGATGTTGTCCGACTGGATCAACACCGGTTTTCCCTGAAGCAGAGGTTCTGCCTGGCTTAGAGCATTGTAGATTGCTCTTAGTTCCAGAATGTTTATGTGAAGAGAGGTTTCCAGGCTCGTCCACACTCCCTGGAAGTTTCTTCCTTGTGTGACTGCTCCCCAGCCTCTCAGGCTGGCGTCCGTGGTCACCAGGATCCAATCCTGTATGCCGAATCTGCGGCCCTCCAATAGATGAGCACTCTGCAACCACCACAGAAGAGATACCCTTGTCCTTGGAGACAGGGTTATCCGCTGGTGCATCTGAAGATGCGACCCTGACCATTTGTCCAACAGATCCCTCTGGAAAATTCTTGCGTGGAATCTGCCGAATGGAATTGCTTCGTAAGAAGCCACCATTTTCCCCAGGACTCTTGTGCATTGATGTACAGACACCTTTCCTGGTTTTAGGAGGTTCCTGACAAGCTCGGATAACTCCTTGGCTTTTTCCTCCGGGAGAAAAACCTTTTTCTGAACCGTGTCCAGAATCATCCCTAGGAACAGCAGACGAGTTGTCGGCATTAACTGGGATTTTGGAATATTCAGAATCCACCCGTGCTGTTTTAGCACTTCTTGAGACAGTGCTAATCCCATCTCTAGCTGTTCTCTGGACCTTGCCCTTATCAGGAGATCGTCCAAGTATGGGATAATTAATACGCCTTTTCTTCGAAGAAGAATCATCATCTCGGCCATTACCTTTGTAAAGACCCGAGGTGCCGTGGACAATCCGAACGGCAGCGTCTGAAACTGATAGTGACAGTTTTGTACGACGAACCTGAGGTACCCCTGGTGTGAGGGGTAAATTGGAACGTGGAGGTACGCATCCTTGATGTCCAAGGATACCATAAAGTCCCCTTCTTCCAGGTTCGCTATCACTGCTCTGAGTGACTCCATCTTGAACTTGAACTTCTTTATGTACAGGTTCAAGGACTTCAGATTTAGAATAGGTCTTACCGAGCCATCCGGCTTCGGTACCACAAATAGAGTGGAATAATACCCCTTTCCTTGTTGTAGAAGAGGTACCTTGACTATCACCTGCTGAGAGTACAGCTTGTGAATGGCTTCCAAGACCGTCTCCCTTTCGGAGGGGGACGTTGGTAAAGCAGACTTCAGGAAACGGCGAGGTGGATCTGTCTCTAGTTCCAACCTGTATCCCTGAGATATTATCTGCAGGATCCAGGGATCTACCTGCGAGTGAGCCCACTGCGCGCTGAAATTCTTGAGACGACCGCCCACCGCCCCCGAGTCCGCTTGAGAAGCCCCAGCGTCATGCTGAGGCTTTTGTAGAAGCGGGGGAGGGCTTCTGTTCCTGGGAAGGAGCTGCCTGTTGCTGTCTCTTCCCCCTTCCTCTGCCTCGTGGCAGATATGAATATCCCTTTGCTCTCTTGTTTTTAAAGGAACGAAAGGGCTGCGGTTGAAAAGTCGGTGTCTTTTTCTGTTGGGGAGTAACTTGAGGTAAAAAGGTGGATTTCCCGGCTGTAGCCGTGGCCACCAAATCTGATAGACCGACTCCAAATAACTCCTCCCCTTTATACGGCAAAACTTCCATATGCCGTTTTGAGTCCGCATCGCCTGACCACTGTCGCGTCCATAAACTTCTTCTGGCCGAAATGGACATAGCACTTACCCGTGATGCCAGTGTGCAGATATCCCTCTGTGCATCACGCATATAAAGAAATGCATCCTTTATTTGCTCTAAAGACAGTAAAACATTGTCCCTATCCAGGGTATCAATATTTTCAATCAGGGACTCTGACCAAGCTACTCCAGCACTGCACATCCAGGCTGTCGCTATAGCTGGTCGTAGTATAACACCTGTATGTGTGTATATACTTTTTTGGATATTTTCCATCCTCCTATCTGCTGGATCTTTAAGTGCGGCCGTCTCAGGAGAGGGTAACGCCACTTGTTTAGATAAGCGTGTGAGCGCCTTGTCCACCCTAGGAGGTGTTTCCCAGCGCGCCCTAACCTCTGGCGGGAAAGGGTATAAAGCCAATAACTTCTTTGAAATTAGCATCTTTTTATCGGGGGCAACCCACGCTTCATCACACACCTCATTTAGTTCTTCTGACTCAGGAAAAACTATAGGTAGTTTTTTCACACCCCACATAATACCCTGTTTAGTGGTACCTGTAGTATCAGCTAAATGTAACGCCTCCTTCATTGCCAAAATCATATAACGTGTGGCCCTACTGGAAAATACGGTTGATTCGTCACCGTCGCCACTGGAATCAGTGCCTGTGTCTGGGTCTGTGTCGACCGACTGAGGCAAAGGGCGTTTTACAGCCCCTGACGGTGTTTGAGGCGCCTGGACAGGCACTAATTGATTGTCCGGCCGTCTCATGTCGTCAAACGACTGCTTTAGCGTGTTGACACTATCCCGTAATTCCATAAATAAAGGCATCCATTCTGGTGTCGACCCCCTAGGAGGTGACATCCCCATATTTGGCAATTGCTCCGCCTCCACACCAATATCGTCCTCATACATGTCGACACACACGTACCGACACACAGCAGACACACAGGGAATGCTCTTAACGAAGACAGGACCCCACTAGCCCTTTGGGGAGACAGAGGGAGAGTTTGCCAGCACACACCAAAGCGCTATATCTGACAGGGATAGCCTTATAATAAGTGCTCCCTGTATAGCTGCTTTTATAATATAATTTTTGCCACTATTTTGCCCCCCCTCTCTTGTTTTACCCTGTTTCTGTAGTGCAGTGCAGGGGAGAGACCTGGGAGCCGTCCTGACCAGCGGAGCTGTGTAAGGAAAATGGCGCTGTGTGCTGAGGAGATAGGCCCCGCCCCTTTTCCGGCGGGCTCGTCTCCCGCTCTTTAGTGGATTCTGGCAGGGGTTAAATATCTCCATATAGCCCCCGGAGGCTATATGTGAGGTATTTTTTAGCCAAATAGGTTTTCATTTGCCTCCCAGGGCGCTCCCCTCCCAGCGCCCTGCACCCTCAGTGACTGCCGTGTGAAGTGTGCTGAGAGGAAAATGGCGCACAGCTGCAGTGCTGTGCGCTACCTTTAGAAGACTGAGGAGTCTTCTGCCGCCGATTCTGGACCTCTTCTTGTTTCAGCATCTGCAAGGGGGCCGGCGGCGAGGCTCCGGTGACCATCCAGGCTGTACCTGTGATCGTCCCTCTGGAGCTGATGTCCAGTAGCCAAGAAGCCAATCCATCCTGCACGCAGGTGAGTTCACTTCTTCTCCCCTAAGTCCCTCGTTGCAGTGATCCTGTTGCCAGCAGGACTCACTGTAAAATAAAAAACCTAAGCTAAACTTTTCTAAGCAGCTCTTTAGGAGAGCCACCTAGATTGCACCCTTCTCGGCCGGGCACAAAAATCTAACTGAGGCTTGGAGGAGGGTCATAGGGGGAGGAGCCAGTGCACACCACCTGATCGGAAAGCTTTACTTTTTGTGCCCTGTCTCCTGCGGAGCCGCTATTCCCCATGGTCCTTTCAGGAACCCCAGCATCCACTAGGACGATAGAGAAATAAAGGTGCGGAGAAGAAGCATTTTTAGGGGTGCTGTGCTGAGGGGTGCACTCCACTATGGGGGTCATTCAGACCCATTCACACGCTGCCTTTTTTCGCAGCCGTGTGATCGGGTCTGAACAGCGCATGTGCATGCACCACAATGCGCAGGGGCGTTGGCCGCCGGCGACGGGGATAACCGGGCAGCGACAGAACTTATGAAGAAAGCGATCGCACCGGCGATCACAAGAAGATTGACAGGAAGAAGGCGTTCATAGGCAACAAATCACCGTTTTCAGGGAGCGTCCGGAAAAACGCAGGAGTGCCCAGCCGTTCGGGAGGAGGATTCCTGACGTCAGCATCGGCCCAGATTGTCGCAGCGGCTGAGTAAGTCCTGGGCTCGCTGCACAGCCGATCGTACCCCTGCACATCGATTACCCCCTCCCCTGTAGGCGGCGATTACCTTGTCGCAGCAGTGCAAAAATCCGCCTGCGTGTGACCAGGTCTAAATCACCCCCAAAATTATGTGAATCTGACGCCAGCTCAGAGCTTGTTGGCAGACTTCGGGTCTTATTCTAGAATACTAAGACAACACCTGCTGGGTAACAACGTTGACCTTGGTGAAGAAGCCCATTTCTGGGGCAATGAATGGATCATGACTTATATTGCACATAGCTCCTATATCCTCTCACTCTCATTAATAATTTAAGTTAGAAATGTGGACAATCCCAGCAGCACTTTATGAGAAAAATTAAAAACTTATGAAATGAAATATTGTGGTACCTTAATGGGATATGAGATTTGCCTCTCCGTACACCTACAGTAGACATAATCTGAGTCTCTGGAGGTATCTCCTGGGAGCAGTCAGAAGGTGACCTTCAGTGTGCTGAATAAATGAGCCCGAGTAAGAGGGTATTTCCGTGTGTTTTGGGTTTCTTAGGGACAACTAAAATGGTGCCCTTCTCATCCTTCAATAAAATAATTTAGATGTATGAAGTATGCTTCATACAGGGGTGAGTCTGACACCAGTCTTTCCATATTTAGGACACCTCACTACTCTGTGCTGCTGCGGACCCTGCTCCTCCAACTATGTAACTCTCAGTCTGTGGCTTCCTACTGCCTCCATTCCCCTCCTCACATCATGTCACTGCACCTGTCACATGCAGCCCTGTACTCACTGACACATCACTCATCTCCTGATATACTCTGTGCTGCTGGGGGATCCTGCTCCTTCCACTATATAACTCTCAGTCTGTGGCTTCCTGCTGCCTCCATTCCCCTCCTCACATCATGTCACTTCCCCTGTCACATGCAGCCCTGTCCTCACTGACACATCACTCATCTCCTGATATACTCTGTGCTGCTGGGGACCCTGCTCATCCCACTATATAACTCTCAGTCTGTGGCTTCCTGCTGCCTCCATTCCACTCCTCACATCATGTCACTGCCGCTGTCACATGCAGCCCTGTCCTCACTGATACATCACTCATCTCCTGATATACTCTGTGCTGCTGGGGACCCTGCTCATCCCACTATATAACTCTCAGTCTGTGGCTTCCTGCTGCCTCCATTCCACTCCTCACATCATGTCACTGGCCCTGTCACATGCAGCCCTGTCCTCACTGACACATCACTCATCTCCTGATATACTCTGTGCTGTTGGGGACCCTGCTCCTCCCACTATATAACTCTCAGTCTGTGGCTTCCTGCTGCCTCCATTCCCCTCCTCACATCATGTCACTGCCCCTGTCACATGCAGCTCTGTCCTCACTGACACATCACTCATCTCCTGATATACTCTGTGCTGCTGGTGACCCTGCTCCTCCCACTATATAACTCTCAGTCTGTGGCTTCCTGCTGCCTCCATTCCCCTCATCACATCATGTCACTGCCCCTGTCACATGCAGCCCTGTCCTCACTGACACACCACTCCTCTCCTGATATACTCTGTGCTGCTGGGGACCCTGCTCCTTGCACTATATAACTCTCAGTCTGTTGCTTCCTGCTGCCTCCATTCCCCTCCTCACATCATGTTACTGCCCCTGTCACATGCAGCCCTGTCCTCACTGACACACCACTCCTCTCCTGATATACTTTGTGCTGCTGGGGACCCTGCTCATCCCACTATATAACTCTCAGTCTGTGGCTTCCTGCTGCCTCCATTCCCCTCCTCACATCATGTCACTGCCTCTGTCACATGCAGCCCTGTCCTCACTGACACATCACTTATCTCCTGATATACTCTGTGCTGCTGGGGACCCTGCTCATCCCACTATATAACTCTCAGTCTGTGGCTTCCTGCTACCTCCATTCCCCTCCTCACATCATGTCACTGCCTCTGTCACATGCAGCCCTGTCCTCACTGACACATCACTCATCTCCTGATATACTCTGTGCTGCTGGGGATACCTGTTCCTTCCACTAAATTTGCACCCATTAAGATTTTAGTCCTTAACTATTAATGGGGCAGAAAGTGTTGTGTATGACAAATATGCAATAAGCCCTACTGAATATGGGATATTGCTACACAAAAAGTAATATTAGTACCCGCAAAAGGAGCAGTATTTCGGAAGTGATAAATTTGTTAGGCAAAAGGAGCAGTTTTTTGGAAGTGATAAATTTGTTTGGCAATGATGAATTCTGAAAAACCTGTGACTGAGAATTGAAAAACTGAAAAATTCTCAGTTCACAATTTTTTCGTGATGAATACGCCCCACGGTTATTTCACAGGACAAGTAGCTGGAACGATCATGCCTTTATACCGTCATTTCCAGTTCACACAGCTGTAAGGCGGAAAGTTACCATGTAACAGGGTTACCCGCGTTCCTGTACAGACCATGAGAAGATTGAAATCTCCAGCACGCAGTAATCACAAACAAGAGTACGACTTACAGAGAGACGACTGATTGCAGGATTTAGCAATGTCACAAATGCGGAATTGCCGGAAAAGCCACATCTGTCTTCTTGGCAAAATAAAGAGGTCAAGAGAGGATTTTAAGACACCTCTGATCTAGGACAGCGATCTTGCACTGTTACATGGGGGCTCAGCCAGAGCTGGGAATAAACAGCACATTGCGATCTATCAGCATTTACATGTGCATCCAAGCAGATTTAATTATTACAATGAAAATCAATTATTTTAAATCACAATTATTTAGCCCCCATGCCACCAACTGATGTGTACATTTGCATCATTTCTGCTACTGTCTGGGTAAAACAATGTACGCCAACAAATTAACATGTTTAAAGACCCCTGTTGCGGCAGCTTGTCTATATTTACATGCGGGAGATGGATAATTTCTTGGATTCCTCTTGTTCTTATCTCTATGCAAAGCATCGGGAAAGAAAAATATGTCTGCTTGCTGCAATACACAAAGGAGTATACTGTAGATCAATCCTCACAATTATATACTAGTGCCAGTGACAGGGGGGAGAGAAATGACAGTGGGGAGGGGCTAGAAAAGTTATTATTGAACAGGGGTGCATATGCATTACATCAGAGACTGATAATACACGGTGACGGAAGGTGGTGATCGCGTGGTAGGAAGTGACCTGTCTACTCCTAGCTAATGCATGGCTGCAGTGTGTGACAGAGGCAGTGACATGACTTATATAGAGTGAGGTCCACAGCAGCACAGAGTGTATCAGGAGATGAGTGATGTGTCAGTGAGGACAGGGCTGCATGTGACAGGGGCAGTGACATGATGTGAGGAGGGGAATGGAGGCAGCAGGAAGTCACAGACTGAGAGTTATATAGTGGGAGGAGCAGGGTCCACAGCAGCACAGAGTATATCAGGAGATGAGGGATGTGTCAGTGAGGACAGGGCTGCATGTGACAGGGACAGTGACATGATGTGAGGAGGGGAATGGAGGCAGCAGGAAGCCACAGACTGAGAGTTATATAGTGGGAGGAGCAGGGTCCCCAACAGCACAGAGTATATTAGGAGATGAGTGATGTGTCAGTGAGGACAGGGCTGCATGTGACAGGGGCAGTGACATGATGTGAGGAGGGGAATGGAGGCAGCAGGAAGACACAGACTGAGAGTTATATAGTGGAAAGAGCAGGGTCCCCAGCAGCCTTAATGGGTGCAAATTTAGTGGAAGGAACAGGTATCCCCAGCAGCACAGAGTTTATCAGGAGAGGAGTGATGTGTCAGTGAGGACAGGGCTGCATGTGACAGGGGCAGTGACATGATGTGAGGGGGGGGGGGGGGGGGGGATGGAGGCAGCAGGAAGCCACAGACTGAGAGTTATATAGTGGGAGGAGCAGGGTCCCCAGCAGCACAGAGTATATCAGGAGATGAGTGATGTGTCAGTGAGGACAGGGCTGCATGTGACAGGGGCAGTAACATGATGTGAGTAGGGGAATGGAGGCAGCAGGAAGCCACAGACTGAGAGTTATATAGTGGGAGGAGCAGGGTCCCCAGCAGCACAGAGTAAATCAGGAGATGAGTGATGTGTCAGTGAGGACAGGGCTGCATGTGACAGGGGCAGTGACATGATATGAGGAGGGGAATGGAGGCAGCAGAAAGCCACAGACTGACAGTTATATAGTGGGAGGAGCAGGGTCCCCAGCAGCACAGAGTATATCAGGAGATGAGTGATGTGTCAGTGAGGACAGGGCTGCATGTGACAGGGGCAGTGTCATGATGTGAGGAGGGGAATGGAGGCAGCAGGAAGCCACAGACTGAGAGTTATATAGTGGGAGGAGCAGGGTCCCCAGCAGCACAGAGTATATCAGGAGATGAGTGATGTGTCAGTGAGGACAGGGCTGCATGTGACAGGGGCAGTGACATGATGTGAGGAGGGGAATGGAGGCAGCAGGAAGCCACAGACTGAGAGTTATATAGTGGAAGGAACAGGTATCCCCAGCAGCACAGAGTATATCAGGAGATGAGTGATGTGTCAGTGAGGACAGGGCTGCATGTGACAGGGGCAGTGACATGATGTGAGGAGGGGAATGGAGGCAGCAGGAAGCCACAGACTGAGAGTTATATAGTGGGAGGAGCAGGGTCCCCAGCAGCACAGAGTATATCAGGAGATGAGTGATGTGTCAGTGAGGACAGGGCTGCATGTGACAGGGGCAGTGACATGATGTGAGGAGGGGAATGGAGGCAGCAGGAAGCCACAGACTGAGAGTTATATAGTGGGAGGAGCAGGGTCCCCAGCAGCACAGAGTATATCAGGAGATGAGTGATGTGTCAGTGAGGACAGGGCTGCATGTGACAGGGGCAGTGACATGATGTGAGGAGGGGAATGGAGGCAGCAGGAAGCCACAGACTGAGAGTTATATAGTGGAAGGAACAGGTATCCCCAGCAGCACAGAGTATATCAGGAGATGAGTGATGTGTCAGTGAGGACAGGGCTGCATGTGACAGGGGCAGTGACATGATGTGAGGAGGGGAATGGAGGCAGCAGGAAGTCACAGACTGAGAGTTATATAGTGGGAGGAGCAGGGTCCCCAGCAGCACAGAGTATATCAGGAGATGAGTGATGTGACAGTGAGGACATGGCTGCATGTGACAGGGGCAGTGACATGATGTGAGGAGGGGAATGGGGGCAGCAGGAAGCCACAGACTGAGAGTTATATAGTGGGAGGAGCAGGGTCCCCAGCAGCACAGAGTATATCAGGAGATGAGTGATGTGACAGTGACGACAGGGCTGCATGTGACAGGGGCAGTGACATGATGTGAGGGGGGGGGGGTGGAGGCAGCAGGAAGCCACAGACTGAGAGTTATATAGTGGGAGGAGCAGGGTCCCCAGCAGCACAGAGTATATCAGGAGATGAGTGATGTGTCAGTGAGGACAGGGCTGCATGTGACAGGGGCAGTAACATGATGTGAGTAGGGGAATGGAGGCAACAGGAAGCCACAGACTGAGAGTTATATAGTGGGAGGAGCAGGGTCCCCAGCAGCACAGAGTAAATCAGGAGATGAGTGATGTGTCAGTGAGGACAGGGCTGCATGTGACAGGGGCAGTGACATGATATGAGGAGGGGAATGGAGGCAGCAGAAAGCCACAGACTGACAGTTATATAGTGGGAGGAGCAGGGTCCCCAGCAGCACAGAGTATATCAGGAGATGAGTGATGTGTCAGTGAGGACAGGGCTGCATGTGACAGGGGCAGTGTCATGATGTGAGGAGGGGAATGGAGGCAGCAGGAAGCCACAGACTGAGAGTTATATAGTGGGAGGAGCAGGGTCCCCAGCAGCACAGAGTATATCAGGAGATGAGTGATGTGTCAGTGAGGACAGGGCTGCATGTGACAGGGGCAGTGACATGATGTGAGGAGGGGAATGGAGGCAGCAGGAAGCCACAGACTGAGAGTTATATAGTGGAAGGAACAGGTATCCCCAGCAGCACAGAGTATATCAGGAGATGAGTGATGTGTCAGTGAGGACAGGGCTGCATGTGACAGGGGCAGTGACATGATGTGAGGAGGGGAATGGAGGCAGCAGGAAGTCACAGACTGAGAGTTATATAGTGGGAGGAGCAGAGTCCCCAGCAGCACAGAGTATATCAGGAGATGAGTGATGTGATAGTGAGGGCAGGGTTGCATGTGACAGGGGCAGTGACATGATGTGAGGAGGGGAATGGAGGCAGCAGTAAGCCACAGACTGAGAGTTATATAGTGGGAGGAGCAGGGTCCCCAGCAGCACAGAGTATATCAGGAGATGAGTGATGTGATAGTGAGGGCAGGGCTGCATGTGACAGGGGCAGTGACATGATGTGAGGAGAGGAATGGAGGCAGCAGGAAGCCACAGACTGAGAGTTATATAGTGGGAGGAGCAGTGTCCCCAGCAGCACAGAGTATATCAGGAGATGAGTGATGTGTCAGTGGGGACAGGGCTGCATGTGACAGGGGCAGTGACATGATGTGAGGAGGGGAATGGAGGCAGCAGGAAGTCACAGACTGAGAGTTATATAGTGGGAGGAGCAGAGTCCCCAGCAGCACAGAGTATATCAGGAGATGAGTGATGTGATAGTGAGGGCAGGGTTGCATGTGACAGGGGCAGTGACATGATGTGAGGAGGGGAATGGAGGCAGCAGTAAGCCACAGACTGAGAGTTATATAGTGGGAGGAGCAGGGTCCCCAGCAGCACAGAGTATATCAGGAGATGAGTGATGTGATAGTGAGGGCAGGGCTGCATGTGACAGGGGCAGTGACATGATGTGAGGAGAGGAATGGAGGCAGCAGGAAGCCACAGACTGAGAGTTATATAGTGGGAGGAGCAGTGTCCCCAGCAGCACAGAGTATATCAGGAGATGAGTGATGTGTCAGTGGGGACAGGGCTGCATGTGACAGGGGCAGTGACATGATGTGAGGAGGGGAATGGAGGCAGCAGGAAGTCACAGACTGAGAGTTATATAGTGGGAGGAGCAGGGTCCCCAGCAGCACAGAGTATATCAGGAGATGAGAGATGTGTCAGTGAGGACAGGACTGCATGTGACAGGGGCAGTGACATGATGTGAGGAGGTGAGAAGTGTACATGTCACATAGCGATAAGTATAGATGCTTGTATTTGTCAATTATTTTTTTTAAATGGTTCTTTGATTCATTAGATAAAATGTTTAGTTTTATATTAATTAAAAAAAATTCAGCTAATTTAATAATAATCAAAGGGGGTCGACTTTCAACTCAAAAATATAAAAGAAAATAAAGCCATTTAGTTCACTGGGAACTGAGCGCCTCACGTCCCGTGAAAGAAAATAACAGCTGCCTCCATTGTGGCTTGGCAACAGTTACAGCGACATCCAAAGCGAGGGGCTTCCAAAGATTTCAGGCAACTGTAGCCAAACATATAACAAAAACTCAGCAAATGCACATTTTACTGTCAGTTATAGGGGCAGATGTACTAAGCTTTGGAGAGAGATACCAGCCAATCAGCTCCTAACTGCCATGTTACAGGCTCTGGGGTCTATTTACTAAGCCTTGGATGGTGAAGTGGACGGAGATAAAGTACCAGCCAATCAGCTCCTAACTGCCATGTTACAGGCTGGGTTTGAAAAATGACAGTTAGGAGCTGATTGTCTGGTACCTTATCTCCGTCCACTTTATCTCTATCCAAGGCTTAGTAAATAGACCTGTCTGTCTGAAAACTGACAGTTAGGAGCTGATTGGCTATCACTCTGCAAGGCTTAGTACATCTGCCCCAGAATGAGAAGCTCCTCTACATACCTTCTACGTCTGAAAACCCTTTGCAGGACTTTGCTTTGTCATCTGTAGGCGAGATGTCCTCTGGAGGCCAACGCAGCTCTCCGCTCTCCACGTCTCCAGATTCAGTGGGCTCCACCACTATTGACGGTAACCGCTTGGTCAGCTTAGGGTGCTTGTCATGGGAGTCTGGGAAGATCTAGGGTTAGATGCAACTGTTACCGGGGTGTCCTTGCTGAAGAAGACAGCCAATGTATTACTGGTGACTGTTTATATGTAAATCAGTCATTCAAGCGTTAACTTTAATGTGCATGAATCTTGATAGGTCAGTTCATTCATTGATAAAAGTCAGAGACCTGGAATTTTGGGGATGAGAAATATGACAGCGGGCATTGAGCAACGTTTGAATGATTTTCTAAATAAATAAAAAAAAGTATCTTACCAGCAACTGAATTGGCACACTTCTCATGCCACTAGCATTTGTGTATGAGTTGGGTAGATATTTACTTTTTTCTGCACCGTTACAATTTGCAACAAGTAAAAAAGTCATTTTGACTTTTGCCTCAAGAATACTCGTATTTTAATAAGAATGAATGATCTTTATTCCGTCATCACCAAAATGTGCTGACTTGTGTTCTTCCTCATTGCGGGCCTGATTCAAAGGTACATGCAATAGGGCCGTATTTGCGGACAGCCACAGAAGCCTGACCTGCTACCCTATGCTGAAGTGACAATCCGTAAGGCTAAAGCGGGAATCCGTGCAAGTCAGGTGGGTTCTGTGCGCTTGCATTGCTGCTGCCCAGTTGTCACCTCGAAATGGCCAATTTCACGGAAAGACCAATACGACCAAGACGCGTCCGACTCTAAGGGTGATATTCAATTATCCTAATTGTCCCGCCAGGGACAATCCTGTTACCCCCGATAAGCCAGCACGAGCGGTGGCTTATCGGGGGTTACCTGAAGCTGCACCGGGTGCTGGCTGCTGTCAACGCCCGGTGCAGTGCTGCTCCTCCGGCTCCCCCGGTCACATGGCCGCTCCTCCGTCATGTGACCACTGCTGGGGGCGGAAGAGAGGGGTGATGAGGTTACGGCGCTGCCCCGGCTTCTCTGCCGGGGGGTCACTGCGCCAGGGACAGCTTCCGGATGCCTGCAGTTCCAGCCTGCTGCAGGTTGTCCCGCTCATCGGGGATTTTTATTACCAAATGCCCACCCCCGTTTCCGTGCGAAAACGGGGCTGTTTCTACCGAAAACACACAGGTTTCACTGAACCTGTGTGTTTTCGGGAGAAAGGGCATTTTTTTACTGGCGATCAATCTGGATAGCCAGTAAAAAAAATAATCGGGGAAACATCGGGAAAAATCATACGTTTTTCGCACCCGATGTTTTACCGGGCCTAATAGGATATCCCCCTAAGTAAGGCCTCATTCAGCATCAGTTGCAAATGCGAATTATCGCGCAGTGAGCGATTATCGGCACACTGCGCACGCATACACCTCCATACACAACACAGTGCGCATGTGCCAAGTCTGGTTCCCGTCATCGTACCTCGGTATCTGCGAATACAGTAGCGATCCCATTTAGCAACGATAAAAGGAGTGGTGAAGGTGTGTCGGTGGGATGGGTACGCAATTCCCGCGATACTGGGTGTGTTGTGGGGGTATCCCGGGCGTTGCAGTCGCAATATATGGGAAATAGATTGCAGAAATTGCAAGCGCATGAACAGCACAGACTGGGTAGCTAGAGAGCACCGCAGACTGTGGAAGTCCTGACGGCAGAAGCTAAAGTTCCCACGGTCAAGCTAATAACTGCAAAATCCCATGCGGCGGATGGTGTTCTCAGTGATGCAGGGAACGCTGCTTAGTGCGCTGCATGCTTAATTACACAAATTAACCCTTTACAATTGACAAAATAACACTTTTCTTTAGCTATGTTTGTTGTCGTGTGTATGCGCATTTTAGCGCAGTGTTGTGCATAAGTTACTACTATTGTAAGCAACAGGAATGTGGGAACAACGAGAGATTGCGGATGCAGTTATGTGATTTTCCCTACGCTTCGTGGCTGGCTTTACAAATTCTTTGCCTAAACATTTCTCTGTGTAATTAATGATTTGATTAGTAATCTATTAGAAATTGCTGTGTGTGAAGTTAGTGAGTAGCACATGGTACAATGGGTGTATGCTGACATCGACGTATAAGAGACGCGTTTATTCTCCTAATTTTGAGTGAATGTACGCAATGCTGCGTTTGTAGCTATGCGTGCAATGGGAGTAGGCTATATTCGCGATAGACTTGTAATATATGCAGATGTGGGCGTTCCCTCGTCATTGCAATCCATGCTGAATCAGTCCCTGAGTCTGAATATGGAGCACAACGGAACTTGTATTGGAAAAAAGCTGCGGCTGCTACATTGTAGCACATCGTATACAGATTCAGAGACACACTCGCACACAGATATACAAACGTCGCCTATCAAATTATACAGCAGAGTCTACTGATGGGTCCTACGTTGTGATTAAGACCGAATTTCGGCAAAAAAGACGCCCGGCACTAGCAGAGTCTCACGGGGCCTAGAGCGCCAAGATGGTCTGTTTGCCGCGACGGCAGCAATAATGTATGAGGGCACATTTGTACTACTACACATCAAACCATACGTGTATTTGTGGGTTCATTTTTTTCTCTCTTTCTCTCTGAATATTTTCCTGAGCATTCTCTGGCATACTGTACAAGGAAAGATAAGACGGTGCAAGTATGAACTACACATCATGCACTTAATTATTTGGCTGCTTTCTACTGACGGACTTAAAGCGATAGGTACATTGACCAATTCAGCCATGAAAGGAGTGATCATAGTTTAGGTTTCTGATCATTTCACAATCAAACCAGCGTCCAAACGGTTAAGTGTGGCACCGGCTTACGGTCACTAGGAGAGGTGAGTTCTGCGTGGCACTGGGTGTAATAATGATGGTGCATAGGAAGCGGGTACATTAAAAGCAAGTTCAGTACAAGCAAGCAACTTACCTGAACAGCATGTCCCTCTGCCCCCGACGTGGCACTTAGCGTGAATTCTTCCATCGCTGGTTCACAAGTGTTCATCACTTCTGTCATTCTGCAAAACAATACAAGCTTGTTATCACACACAGAAGTCAAGGAGTGAGTGCAAAGGAACCATGAAAACAAGGAGGAATTGTGCCAAATCTGCAAACGGCTGGTACCACCTGAGGACGTGGCACTTGGCCCACTGAAGGTCATTACTTTTTGTGGCAAATTTCCGGAATTAATTTCTAAGTAAAAATGATGCTCAGCTGGCTAGTGTTGACTTCACTCCTTCCTCCTCATGCAAAGTAAAACTAATATTAAAGTACTGGAAGCTTTAATGAGTTGTTTGCTGTTGACAAAGGAGAACACTGAGACAGTCTCTGCTAGAGCAAATTGTCCCAGATATTAAAAGGAATAAAGTGACAATTATGTAACACGTACATGTAATTCTAAGCATATTTGCACTGATCAAATATCGTGGGGTTATTCTGTACTGTCCAACGTTCAAAGCACAGCTAAATCTCATCTAAACGATCACATCAAATCGTAGAACAGTTGTTTGTGTGTTTCAAGAATATTGCACAAAAGATATTGCACAAAACTTTATTTTTATCCCTTTCACACAGAAAGTCAAATTACTAGGGGGAAGAATTTCTACCCGGTAATTTGCCGATAAACACAGGTCCTTTTTCTGTCTGGGTTGAAATTTGACCCAGGAATTTACCAGGGTCGAATTTCAACCTGGATTGACCATTTCACACAGACAAAATAACCGCGTTGATCCGCAAATTACTGGGTAGAAATTCTTGACCCCGTAATTTGCCAGTCTGTGTGAAAGCGGGGTCAGGCAAGGACAGGGCCGGACTGGCTCACAGGGGAAAGCCCCGGTGGGCCCTCCTCCCCCTCTAGGGATCAGGTTCCAGACTCTATCCTAGTGTACTTGAATTATGCATTATACAAATGTTACATTATACTTCACAAGAATATGGATTATTATATATTTACCAAAGGGAACAGAACATGTACTCTGTAATGGTTAGCCAGACCTCTGTGGCGGCTGGCCACGCCCCCACTGGAACCTGGCCACACCCTTAAGCATGGGCCTCTATAACAGCATTCCCCCGGTGGGCCATTCATTCCCCAATCCGACAATGGACAAGGAGCGGCACAATGACCCGGAAAAGCTGGGACTTTCAGACATTTCTGTCTGAAAAAGGTATTATTAAGCCGCATCACTTCCCGGTGTGTTTAAACTCCAAATTTAAAAGGGCAATGGTTTCAACCTGTTAAAATCCAAAATTTCAAAAAATTATATTTTCAAAATATTTATTGCTAATCTTACATGAATATGCCGATATTTTTAAAAATCAGGCCCCAATTACAAAACTATTAAGTGTCCCATGTATAGGACATTGGGTCTGTATGAAATAAAATAAATATAAGTCGAATTACTATTACAAAATAGAACAATGGGTCTTAACAAGTTAATAGCAAGACACGGGATGCTTTGCATTAAAAGCGTTGTCTTTTTAAATTTCAAGCTTAAAAATGCTGCGTTCTTAGTAAATAAACCTCAACGTATCTCTCGGAGTAACATTGTTTTACATAGCAAAATTAAATCTAGAAAACATATTTAGTTTAAAGGGATTTACACTTTTAAATTATTCTTCTCCATTAATTCCCCTTACGAAATAGTCTAAAACTATTCTGTCCTGCACTGAAATTCTACCCCCTAACACAATAGTTATGAATTCATGGTATAGTCCAGATTTATCCTGTCCTTGAAAGACTTACAGATTTGAGACATGACTTTGGATAAATTTGGGCGTGGCTTACAGAGAACTGGGGCGCGGCTGAGTTTACTATGGAGTAAAACCAATGTAAACGGACAGAAAAAGTTGCTAAAAATGGGAAAAAAAGACTAGCATGTAGATCATTAATAGCAATAAAAATGCAATAAAAATTGTCAAATTAAAATGGACCACTGTACTTGTTTTACAACAATAGGAGCTTAGAGACATCACAGTAGTTATGGCATAGCACAAACATCATATACAGTATATAAGTGAAAATAGGATTCCTCTAAAGAAGTTATTATATACAACGAAATGTGTTAGATTACAAACGTCATGTCAAAAGATTGGGCTCCCTGACCATGGCCCTCATTCCGAGTTGTTCGCTCGCTAGCTGCTTTTAGCAGCATTGCACACGCTAGGCCGCCACCCTCTGGGTGTGTATCTTAGCTTAGCAGAATTGCGAACGAAAGATTAGCAGAACTGCTACTAAATAATTCTTTGCAGTTTCTGAGTAGCTCCAGACCTACTCACAGATTGCGATCAGCTCAGTCCGTTTAGTTCCTGGTTTGACGTCACAAACACGCCCTGCGTTCGGCCAGCCACTCCCCCGTTTCTCCAGCCACTCCTGCGTTTTTCCCTGACACGCCTGCGTTTTTTAGCAAACGCCGGGAAAACGCTGAGTTGCCGCCCAGAAACACCCATTTCCTGTCAATCATTCACCGATCAGCAGAGTGACTGAAAAGCGTCGCTTGAGCAACAGCAAAATTACTAAGTTTTTAGTAAAATAACTACGCGCATGTGCATTTAACAGCAAATCGCAGCATAGCGAAAATCGGCAACGAGCGAACAACTCGGAATGACCCCCCATATTCTGATTTCTGGAACTGAGTACTGATTCTGTATTACGTGGATACCTGCACATATTACAAATTGCTTTATTTAAGGGGGATTTCTGCAGTTGATGGAGAACACAAATGACTGTAAGCGTTTTCTGTGATTCCTTTTGAATGATAACACGCTTTCTACTTCTTATTATATAAGCCTCATGATTATAAAAGAGACAGTAATTAAGGTCGTCCCTAATTATAGGCCCTGTACAGTGCACATTTAACTTCCTGTATATATGTTTTGCTTTTACCGTGTTCTAATCAGTGCACTAACTCTAAGCTCTGGTTGGTCGTCTGAAACAAATATAGGTCCATTTGTTGTATTTGATTTTAACAACTGTTATTGATACATTTTGCATTGTTATTAATGATTCATAGACAAATTGATTATTATGCGTTATTGCCCATTTCGGCTACTTTCAGATACCTGTCTGTCTTTTTAACTTGTGTCTTACTGGGGGACATGTATAAAGACTTCCTGAGAGATACAGTGAAGAAATTGCCCAAAACTTCCAGGGGTCTATTTACTTTCGAGCTCAACGTCGCCGCAAGTTCTGTTCCCACTCTATGGGAATTGGAGCGGGTGGGATGTAGGGGTCGGTAATGTCACCGCCATCTCCTGTCCGCCGGTCACATAACTACATCCCGATTTGAGCACGCCACCTGTTCTGATTCACAGTTCTAAGACGTCATAAGCGATGTACTATTACCGTGGGTTAAACATAAAATAAACATCCTAATATATGGAGTCCAGCCAATACAACCAAAGGTAGGATATAGCTGTTGGTTATATATTTTGTAAAAACCAGAACTAATACCCAGGGATTGTGCACATGGAACAAAATAAATGACTGCAACATTGATGTTGGTAAGGAATGTTCTGTTATTTTTAGTGCAATAGAGCCAAAAGGAGCGCTGTGGATTTATGACCGCTCTCCTGTAACACAGAGCTGCTGCATTAAGTGTACATTCCTCTTGATTATTTTAGAATGTATATAGGTCAGTGCGGAAGTTCTACAACTCGCACAGTGCCTGGTGCTTGTGACACTATATTATTTCCCACTCATCTTATGACTAATTTAGATTCCGTCTCAGCCAATTAGATCTCGTTTGGTATATTTGCTCCACGCTCGGGAGAGAACAGCTGATCATCTGTTTGTTGGGTACGCCAGATGTATATAGCTGAAAACAGCTCCCCTGCAGATGAGTCTACATCCAAATGTCATTTTTAGCTGCAGAAATATTGAGCCGGTAGCATTTAGGCAGAGAGAGAAACTGTGTGGATGAAATTATGTATAATTCAGAAGCCAGTCAGTCAAATCCAGGAACCGGCTGAATCTTTTCTAAAAACAGGGAAGACACATTGCCGTTAATACAGATGGGTTCACGGTTATCTTGGGTAGTTTGCTGCGCCTAGGCACAACATGGTTTATTAACATAAACCCTTCATCTATTGTTCTCAGCTGCAATACAATACAGAGAGCAATACAGCAGGGGATTAAGTCCAACTGCCCAGTCTCAGTTAATCCTATTAAAGGTCAAGATAAACATGGACCCATCTGTAGGAGAAGCTTCCAAAAGTTTTGCTTTGTTGTATTGGTTTCTGGACAAATATTGTGTTGTTTTTATTTTTATTATACTGGCTAGGGCAAGGGTAGGGCAACTCGCTGTTGCTACAGTGTAATGTGCATGAAGCAGAGTCATGTGGGTCAATATCAATTCAGTATTCAATAACCGTGTACACAAATTATGGGCGGGCAGTCAGAGTCACTAAAGGGGAGAAGGAGACAAGGACGCAGAGCAACTGTAACATAGATCGTGCTATTGGGAGAACAAAAGGGAGGAGGGCCCTGCCTGTAGGAGATTACATGTTAAGGGGAAGAGATGAACGACTGAAAGGTGAACTTGGAAGGATACATGGTTTAGGTATAGAGGAGACGAGTGGTGAGTAAGGTGAGATCTGGAAAGCTTTAATAAAAAGGTGGGTTTCAATGGAATATTTATATCTAGGGAGACTGGTATTAAGTCTGGCTAAGCAAAGGAGTGAGTTCCCGAGGAGGGGTCATAATGGCTGAAGTCTTGGAAGTGAGGGAAAGTGACCTGGGTGGAAGCGAGACCGTGGTCGGAGGAGGAACAGAGGATGGGAGTGTAGACAGAGATGATGGAGAAGTTGGAGTGGCTTCTCGCTTTATCTGTGAGAGTGAGGAACCGTAACTGGATTCTAAAGGCTATACGGACCCAGTGAAGCTGGTGGCAGACAGAACTGGTCAGAACTGCGCATGCGTATGTACCGCAATTCACAGTCGCGTCGTACGGGTACAAAGCGGATCGTTGCTGAGCGATGGATTTTACGAAGAATCCATTCGCACAGCCGATCGCAAGGAGATTGACAGGAAGAAGGCGTTTATAGGTGTCAACTGAACGTTTCCTGGGAGTGGTAGGAAAAACGCAGGCGTGTCCAAGCGTTCGCAGGGCTGGTGACTGACGTCATTTCTGGGCAAGAACAGGCTGAAGTGATCGCAGCGGCTGAGTAAGTTCTGAGCTACTCAGAAACTGCACAAAACTTTTTTGCACATGCAATTGCACACTTGCAAAGTGAAAATACACTCCCCTATAGGTGGCGACTATCTGTTTGCAGCACTGCAAATAGTAGCTAGTGAGCGATCAACTCGGGATGACCCCCTATATCTCAGACCCTAGAGAAACGTCTCCAGTCTTGGTGTCGCTGTGTATTTCAGGCATGTCACTGTCAATCTCAATCAAGGGAATATTTGTGACTATTTCTCCCTAGAATAGTGTTATCTTTGCATTACTGTCAAAAAATAACCTGTTAAAAAAACAATATTGCAGGGCAACCGAGGATAATTTAGCTGCCACAATGGTAATAGCCTACAGAGGGTAATAGTAAAGTACACGCCCAAAATAAAAAATATAAAGTACTGTGAAAAGAAAAACAAAAGCACACAGGGCCGTAACTAGGGCTTACATAACGGTGTTTTTAAATACATTACTAATTATTTTATGAATTCAGCAGATAATGAAACATTATTTTAAACAATACTCCATTATTAAAAATAAACATTAAAAAAAACACTTTTGTCCTGACAATGCCATCCCCAAACATTACATACTATAAGATCACCGATCACCTCTGTTTACAGACAGGGGGCTGCGCTATTGCTGGTCAATATGGCATTTTGTCCATTGATCAATAAACTCCTAAAACCTTATGGGGGTCATTCTGACCCGATCGCACGCTGCAGTTTATCACAGCGGTGCGATCGGGTCAGAATTGCGCATGCGCCGCATGCCGTCGCTGCGCTACGATTGCCTCTGCCTGATTGACAGGCAGAGGCAGTCGCTGGGTGGGGCGGAACGGCGGCGTTTGGCCGACGTTTCGTGGGCACGGTCCGACCAACACAGGCGTGGCCGGACCATGCGGGGGGGCGGGCCACAATGGCTGCTTGACGTCACACGCAGCCGCTGCAGGCCGGTGAGCGACGAGTAGCTCCCGGCTAGCACGCTAAAGCTGTGCCGGCCGGGAGCCACTCCTAAATTGCAAAAGCATCGCCACTGTGCGATGCTTTTGCACTCCTGCGGGGGGGGGGGGGGGGGCGCTACTGACATGCGGGGCGGGATAGCCCTGAACTGGGCGTCCCCCCGCATGTCTATGGTCATGATCGTAGCCCTGCAAAATTTTGCAGGGCTACGATCAACTCGGAATCACCCCCATTATACAGTACAAGACAAGCGTCACTGATCGTTCACTCTTACATACAGTGTCGTACATATAGAAAGAAATTATACACTGTATTAAGGGGCCTCTTCAAACTGGCAAGATTAATTGGAACTGTTCATGGACGTGAAAGCAACACACCCTATCACAAAGCTCCGCTGAAGTTTTTACCTGCAGCTTTGGTCAGCGTGGTGCTTAGCTCCTGTCTCTAGGTGTCTACTGCAGAGTCGCTCCTCCAGCTATTGTAAAACTACAGGTAACAGACCAACAATGGAAACAGCAATATGGAGCACACACGGTATAGCCTGTATGCGCGCTGGCAATAAGTCTACCGGTGTCTGGGACTGCACTTTAGCCATTCAGTACTATGGGCCTAGGTCAGATCTGACCGCTGTTGTGCGATTTCGTAAGGCGGACGATTATGGAATGACTGCGCATGTGTACGAATTGTAATGATTGATTGACAGGAAGAGGACGTTTGTGGGTGGTAACTGGCCGTTTTCTGGGAGTGTCAGGAAAAACGCAGGCGTGCCCAAGCGTTTTCAGGGCGGGTCACAGGTGTGAGACGTCAGCTCCGGCCCCGATCAGCCTGTTCTCATCACACTGTAGGAGTAAGTCCTGGGCTGCGCACACACTGCACAGTATGGAAAAATCATTCGATGGTGAGTGATTTGCGAATAGATTTACAGCTGAACGGCCTTTGCAGAGCTTTTCACGAGGCGTACACAAATTTACACAGGGCGGTTATTTACTCTGTCTGGGCGGCGACTATCTGATCGCAGACCTCTGTAAATTCACAGAGGAAAGATTAGGTCTGAATTAGGCTCTATGGCCCTCATTCCGAGTCGTTCGCTCGGTATTTTTCATCGCATCGCAGTGAAATACCGCATAGTGCGCATGCGCAATATTCGCACTGCGACTGCGCCAAGTATCTTTGCTATGAAGATAGTATTTTTACTCACGGCTTTTTCATCGCTCCGGCGATCGTAATGTGATTGACAGGAAATGGGTGTTACTGGGCGGAAACACGGCGTTTTATGGGCGTGTGGCTGAAAACGCTACCGTTTCCGGAAAAAACGCAGGAGTGGCCGGAGAAACGGGGGAGTGGTTGGGCGAACGCTGGGTGTGTTTGTGACGTCAAACCAGGAACGACAAGCACTGAACTGATCGCACAGGCAGAGTAAGTGTGGAGCTACTCTAAAACTGCTAAGTAGTTTGTGATCGCATTATTGCGAATACATCGGTCGCAATTTTAAGATGCTAAGATACACTCCCAGTAGGCGGCGGCTTAGTGTGTGTAACTCTGCTAAATTCGCCTTGCGACCGATCAACTCGGAATGAGGGCCTATATTTCCACAATAAAGTTTCTAATGCCTGGATGTTTGGGGGGTGGAAGATGTTATCGAAGGCAACCCCAATATTCATGAGTGTGAGCCAAGAATAAGACCAGGGGTGCTCTTTCCTGTGGGAATCAGGTCTCAGACTACATGATAACTTTGCACCTTGTGGCTGCAGTTTCCCAGAAAATCACATGTACAGTGCAGTCCCCTCCCTCTCATGATGAATTTAATGCATAAATGGAGTTACTCTACAGAGTGTTGAAGAAAGGGTTAACCTTCTGTGGTTCAGGAAAGGGGTTCGGTATGGAATCCCGGCGGTCGCGATGTAGGCGGTCACATCACCGACAGTGGTATCCCAACATTGAAAATCCAGACATCGGAAGGGGTAAGTATTTTTGGGTCTGGGACTGAGGGTCGACAGCACAAAGGTCGACACACCTTAGGTCGACGCCAATTGGTCGACACACCTTAGGTCGACATGGACAAAAGGTCGACATGGACAAAAGGTCGACAGGAACAAGGTCGACATGGAAAAAGGTCGACATGAGTTTTTTATGTTTTTTTGGTGTCGTTTTCTTCGTAGAGTGACCGGGAACCCCAATTAGTGCACCGCGTCCCCTCGCATGGCTCGCTTCGCTCGCCATGCTTCGGGCATAGTGCCTTCGCTTCGCTCGGCACACTTTACCGTTCCAATCGTAGTCCACGTGGATCGTTAAGTATGAAAAGGTTCAAAAAAAGAAAAAAATCGTGAAAAACTCATGTCGACCTTTTTCCATGTCGACCTTGTTCCTGTCGACCTTTTGTCCATGTCGACCTAAGGTGTGTCGACCAATTGGCGTCGACCTAAGGTGTGTCGACCTTTGTGCTGTCGACCTGGAGTCCGGATACCAGTATTTTTACCCTCCCCCGTCACCTATCTTAACCCTAATCCTCCAGGGGTGGCGGCTAGGGCTAACCCTTGGGGGGTGGCAGCTGGGTTAAACCCCCCCCCCCCCCCCCTCCCCATGATACTTACCTTTGGGATGTCGGCTGGCGGTGTTCCAGCGCCGGTCTCCTGAGTGATTTTGGCATTTCGCCATTGGTCAAATGATTGTCACATCCCCAGGAAAGAACTTCGCTATTTCTGCATTAAAAAGTACTTAAGCCTGCTTGTGTGGGTGAGTCAGAGGGCGAGATAGGAGGGTGAGCAGTGCTCCCGTGGCACCCCTGTGTATACTGGATGTTGCATACTCTGACTTCCCACACTGCTGTTCTCCTGTGATGCTGTGTTTCTACGCTCCTGAGTTTACTGTTCATATTCCTGTGTAAGAAGACATTGCTCTGGCTGCGTTTTTTTGCTGGAATAAAAGCCAGTTTGCTTTAATGGCCAGTGGTCCCCTGAATCTACCCACTACACCCTGACAATATTCTAGATTTATTATTAAAGTTAAGTTTCACTGTGAATTTTCCTACTGACTCTCCAAACCCAGATGCAAAGTGACCCCAGTTCCTACCTCCGGTGAGTGGACGTGTACTGCGAAATGCGCTTGGTGGGAAATAATGGGGGTCATTCCAAGTTGATCGCTCGCTAGCTAGTTTTAGCAGCCGTGCAAACGCTATGCCGCCGCCCACTGGGAGTGTATTTTAGCTTAGCAGAAGTGCGAACGGTTCTATCGCAGAGCGGCTACAAAGTTTTTTTGTGCAGTTTCAGAGTAGCTCAAAACCTACTCAGCGCTTGCGATCACTTCAGACTATTCAGTTCCGGATTTGACGTCATACACCCGCCCAGCGTTCGCCCAGCCACGCCTGTGTTTTCCCTGGCATGCCTGCATTTTCCCTGGCACGCCTGCGTTTTTCCGAACACTCCCTGAAAAGGTCAGTTGCTCCCCAGAAACGCCCACTTCCTGTCAATCACTCTGCGGCAACTAGTGCGACTGAAATGTATCGCTAGACCCTGTGCAAAACTGCATCGTTCGTTGTGCCCGTACGTCGCGCGCGCGCATTGCACTGCATGCGCAGAACTGCCATTTTTTAGCCTGATCGCTGCGCTGCGAACAAACGCAGCTAGCGATCAACTCGGAATGACCCCCAATAGCCACACTTGCGCAAATAAAGAAGTGTAGGTCCCAATTATTTCCAGTTTTGTACAGGTACAGTTAAGTGAAGGAACATGAAAGTACAGTTTCTTTAAAAATAGCTGAAAAAGTCAGAAATGATCCGTCGTACATGGGAGACTTCTTATATTTTACAGCATGAAAACCTCTTAAAGACTGTTATTAGAGTAACTCATTGCTTCAAGTGATGTCCATCTCTGTGAGTACTCCCTGTTCTCCAGAACAGTCTGTCAGGGATCCGGCAGCCCACACAGAACACATGTCCTTACAGAGATTTACAAAAGACACTTGGGAATCTTATCTTTCATTGGGAATGCTATGGCGCGTCCTGCGCTCAGGGATGACGGAGAAGTGGTGTACAGGATGACGGATGACGGAGAAGTGGTGCACAGGGATGACTGGGAAGTGGTGTACAGGGATGACTGGGAAGTGGTGTACAGGGATGACGGAGAAGTGGTGTACAGGGATGACTGGGAAGTGGTGTACAGGGATGACAGAGAAGTGGTGCACAGGGATGACTGGGAAGTGGTGTACAGGGATGACGGAGAAGTGGTGTACAGGGATGACTGGGAAGTGGTGTACAGGGATGACGGAGAAGTGGTGTACAGGGATGACTGGGAAGTGGTGTACAGGGATGACTGGGAAGTGGTGTACAGGGATGACGGAGAAGTGGTGCACAGGGATGACGGAGAAGTGGTGCACAGGGATGACGGAGAAGTGGTGCACAGGGATGACGGAGAAGTGGTGCACAGGGATGACGGAGAAGTGGTGCACAGGGATGACGGAGAAGTGGTGCACAGGGATGACGGAGAAGTGGTGCACAGGGATGACGGAGAAGTGGTGCACAGGGATGACGGAGAAGTGGTGCACAGGGATGACGGAGGAGTGGTGAACAGGGATGACGGAGAAGTGGTGCACAGGGATGACGGAGAAGTGGTGCACAGGGATGTGGTGTACAGGGATGACGGAGAAGTGGTGCACAGGGATGACGGAGAAGTGGTGCACAGGGATGACGGAGAAGTGGTGCACAGGGATGACGGAGAAGTGGTGCACAGGGATGACGGAGAAGTGGTGTACATGGATGACGGTTCCAATTTCGTGGAACCAACCTGGTTTTGGCGCAAAACAAATTAGAACTTTAAATTTAAGTGGCTCTATCGCCGAAATGATGGCGGTGTCAGGAAATTGGAACCTACCCTCATATACCCTCATATACCCCAGCTTTCTTCACTGGTACTTGCAAGCATTTCTTTCTGGGGCCGCACTGCTAAAACAGGAGTGGATATAGGGGGTCATTCTGAGTTGATCGCACGCTGCAACTTTTTGCTGCCCGTGCGATCAACTAGACGCCACCTATGGGGGAGTGTATTTCTGCATAGCAAGGCTGCGATCGCTTGTGCAGCCCTGCTATGCTAAAAAAGTTTTGTGTAAAACAAGACCAGCCCTGGACATACTTACCTGGTGCGACGGATCCAGCGATGAAGGTCCCGGCTGTGACGTCAGACATCCACCCTCCAAACGCCTGGACACGCCTGCATTCGCCTTGGGAAACGGTGAGTAGATGCCCCGATCCTCCTTCCCGCTGTCAATCTTCTTGCGGTCGCTTCCTTCGGTCCCGGCGTCGTTGCCCGGCGACTGCCGTCGCTGGGCAACGATGTGCATGCCCAATGCGGGCACCGCGCAGCCGCAGTTCCGACCCGTTCGCACCGCAGCGAAGAACCGCTCCGTGCGAACCGGTCAGAATGACCCCCATAGTGCCTAATTCAGAGCTGATCGCTGTGCTGCAAATTACACTGTCCTGTGGTCAGATAGTCGCCCACCAAGGGGAGTGAAAATTCTCCCTGTGCAAGTGTGCGATTGCATGTGTGCGCTGTGCGAAAATTGCCCTCAGTCAGCGGACAGCTGCAAAACCGTTCCCATCACTCTCACCATCTAATATTTTTACCATTCTGTGCAGTGCGTGCAGTGTGTGCGTAGCTCAATACTTACTCCTCCAGTGCGGAGGAATCAGGCTGATTGGGGCCGGAGCTGACGTCACACACCCACCCTGAAAACGCTTGGACACGCCTGCATTTTTCCTAACACTCCCAGAAAACGGCCTGTTACCACCCACAAACGTCCTCTTCCTGTCGATCACCTTCCGAACGGCCGTGCGATCGAAATTTTCGCACCGTCCTGACGCTGTTTGGCGACACGCCTCCGCATTGCAGTGCGTACGCATGCGCAGAAGTTCGGTAATCGCCCGCTGTGTGAAAACGCACCGCAGCGTTCAGGTCTGAATTAGGCCCATAGAGACATGGGGGCCCGTGTGCAATCTCTCTGTGGACCTCTCTTGCAGGCACTATGCCGGACACTATGGCATCCATGGTGATTTCTCTACTGCGCACGCACAAATCTTCCCAACAATGACGGCTGCGCCATTTTCCGGTGAATTCTGTAGCTTCGACACCAGACTCTGGATAGAGGTGTATAAAGTATTGGTGCAACACCCATTACAGATATTCCATTGTGTTGCAGAACCTCCTGGACAGTAGTGGCCCTCATTCCGAGTTGTTCGCTCGCAAGCTGCTTTTAGCAGCTTTGCACACGCTAAGCCGCCGCCTACTGGGAGTGAATCTTAGCTTATCAAAATTGCGAACGAAAGATTCTCAAAATTGCGAAAAGACTTCTCTGTGAAGTTTCTGAGTAGCTCGAGACTTACTCTGCCAGTGCGATCAGTTCAGTGCTTGTCGTTCCTGGTTTGACGTCACAAACACACCCAGCGTTCGCCCAGACACTCCTCCGTTTCTTCAGCCACTCCCGCGTTTTTCCCAGAAACGGTAGCGTTTTTTCAAACACTCCCATAAAACGGTCAGTTTCCGCCCAGAAACACCCACTTCCTGTCAATCACACTCCGATCACCAGAACGAAGAAAAAACCTCGTAATGCCGTGAGTAAAATACCAAACTTCTTAGCAAATTTACTTGACGCAGCCGCACTGCGAACATTGCGCATGCGCAATTAGCGGAAAATCGCTCCGTTGCGAAAAAAAAAAATAACGTGCAAACAACTCGGAATGACCCCCTGTGACGGCTAATTTACCACTGAGCTATTACTATGGATCGTTCTACTCTGGTAGCAAACAGATGGCGAGGACAATGGGTCTAACTCAGGGCGGCCTGAGAACAGACAAGCACTTGCGCTTACGGTCGCAGGATACAAAGAAGATGAAGATGTCTAGGAAGTAAGCAGTCGTTTATTAACGCCAATCCAATTTCCTAAAAATGACAGTATTTTTAATTGAAAGTGTTGGGAATACACAGCATACAGGTGTTCTCGGAAGCTCATAGGGACGGACTGGGGCTCTTGGACTGTACTATGCGTGTGTGCCACAGGTGTGACAGGGCACGTAATTATGTCTCATAGGGCGTGCCATGTGCCAGGTGGGCCAGGACTTGCAGCACGACCCCACCTCTCTGCATGCCAGACAGCCCTGTTGGATCCCCCCCTGCCCACTATATAGCAGCACAGCGGGAGAGAGCAGAGGCCACTGCTGGCGCTACACGGTGGCAGCTGCCTCCCCAGTACACAGCGGCAAGATTACCCATGATCCTCCCCTGCATGTACCTCAGGCTGCAGTTCTGTCATTATTCTTATTCTTTTAAGCTGTGTTTAAATCGTTATCTCCTGTTCAAAAGCTTTCTGGAGTTCAGGCAAGTATGGCTGCCACTGCCACAAACACATAGGGGTAACTTTACTAAGATGGGAGTTCTATTTAAGATGGGATGTTACCCATAGCAACCAATCAGATTCTAGTTCTCATTTATCTAGCACCTTCTAGAACATAATACCTGTAATCTGATTGGTTGCTATGGACAACATCCCATCTTAAATAGAACTCCCATTTTAGTAAATTTACCCCATAGACTCAAAGCTCTCAACATGCCATGTGACGGCGGAGGGGAGAAAAGCAGGGGGAAGACTTACAGTACGCATCTCAGACAGAGCTCAGAGGGGCAATCCAAAGCCTCTCTGCTAACAACATCATGTGTAACAGAAAAAAGTTTCTGGCTGATGCCTCCTGGAGGATATAGGTTGGTCTTAGATTAAAGCCTTGGGGAAATATAGGAGCTTTCCAGAGTGATTCAGAGAGGTACAGGTATGTAACACAGACAAACCCTGGCGTTGTCTCTGACACAATCAGTATATCGGGGGTAATAAATCCAAGCAAAATATGAAACATTCTCGTTACTCATATAAAGTGAGCTGATCGCAAGTAAAAAATATATTCACTAGTGACTGGTCTTTAATCAGTTCTAGAAAGATTTTTTTTTCACAATATAAAATAAGAAAATAAGGGCACAGTCCTATGCCCTGGAGTAAAGACTCCTATTTGATAGACATAGCGTTCAGAGCATATCTGCTGGTAGTGAGGAGCTCGAAATCCCAGCGCTGCAATCTCGACACGCTGCCAAAATGCAGACGCTAGACGCCGACATTACTTGAAATGCCGATGACGGAATCCCGACAGCTGACATCTCAAACGTAATTTTGCTGGGGTCTCCTAGGTGTAGGTTCAGGTTGGGAGGGAGGGTTACGGTTAGGCTGTGGGGAAGGAAGGGTTAAGGTTAGTCTGCAGGGAGGGGGGGATTAGGTTTAGGGAATATCGAGGAGGTTTAGGCTGGGGGGGGGGGGGAGTGTTAGGCTGCATGAAGGGAGGGTTAGGGTTAAGGGGGTAGGGAGATAAGCATACTTGTCAGACCCCTGTTGGGATGCCAGTGTCCGTCTTATAAGCGACGGCATCCCAAACGCCATTTCCCAAACAATATAGGCGTTTAAAACATATTAAAAAAAGACTGAAACTTACATATAGAAAAAAACAAATAAAGCATAAAATGAAGGTAAAACAGAGTAGGGTCTCACGTGTAAAGCAATCCGAATGCAAATGCGTAAAGAACAGTCTAAATACAGATGCGTATAGATATATGGGAGCCAAGTTGTCTGGCGTGTGTGAATATATGATTAGAGTTGTGTGCGGCATCAGATGGGAGAGAAGCTCCTCAGACATCTCTACAATACAATGCAGTGTTTCCACTATCACGCAGAGCTTCCTTTATCCTGTGAATAGTGTGGGCTGTGCATTCTGATTCTTTGTCACAATAATTATGGTCTCATATCAGATGGTTCCATCAGTCAAACTGAGATTCTGCAGCAGAGTGATGGCGAGTCTCTGCTGCTGGAAGTACCGCCAAGCCCGGTGTTATCCGGCGTACTCACAGACTAGCAGCGCAGGGGTCAGGTGGGGTTTTTAATCCTAATCCTTTATTGAAGAACCAAGTGTGCATTTAGCATTATTCATGGGGCCTAATTCAGACCTGATTGGTGCTGTGCGTTTTCGCACAGCAGCCGATCAGGCCTGAACTGCGCATGCGCCGCAGTGCGCCGACGCATGCTAGACAGCCGACAGCTGTCTCAACTCTGTGATCGCCTCTGCCTGATTGTCAGGCAGAGGCAGTCGCTTGGCGGGAGGGGGCGGTCCGGCGTCACACGCGTGACGTCACACACAGCCGCTGCGATCCTCACAGCGACGGGTAGCTCCTGCTAGCGCGTGGGAGCTGCGCAGGCTGGGAGCTACTCCTCAGGTACAAAAGCATCACCGCTGTGCAATACTTTTGTACTCGTGCGACGGGGTCGGGCCTGACATGTGGGGCGGATCAGCCCTGTGCTGGGCGTCCCCCGTAATTATATAAGTGGGGCTGCTTTCTCTATAGATAAATCATGAGCTTCATCCACCCCTTGGGCGTGATTCAGAGCAGCACGCAATCGGCACGCAATGTCAATGTCCATGTAGTAACTGCGCTCACGTTGGCCATGGTCAGACGGAGAAAATGTCCCTGCCATAAGGCTGGTGAAGTTTTGATGGTGCGCCAATGATGACGTATAAGGAAGCACCAATCATTATTTTAGCGTGCATGGGCATCTCAGTCCTAGCACAACTGCCCACATTAATATAAAGTTGCATGCGGGCGACTCAGATTAAGTGCCCTTGCGCCACTGTGAAGTGCCCTGTTACATCATTTGCTGACTTGTGCCACTTGCTGCTGACCTGTATGTCCCTTGATGCTGCTTTCGCCAAAATATCCTGCCTCGTGCCAAGCAATGCTAGGGGACGTCTTTTCGTATGGGCTCAAAGGACCCCAGGAGTGTAAGGGTCCTAGGCTTATAGCTGAGGGTCCCCTTTTTGCAGGGGTATCAGATTTTTGAAAATCGTCCCTGGGGAACCGGAGTTATCCGACTTCAAAGCAGTGGTCCCCATCCCAGCCTGTTAATTGCTCTTCCCAGCCAGATATCTCGGGTTCTGTCTGACTAAAGGGCCCTACACACTGGGCGATAATACTGAAAGATATGGATGATCTTGTTCATTAATGAACGAGATACCGTTCATATCGTTCTGTGGGGGTCATTCCGAGTTGTTCGCGCGTTGCCGATTTTCGCAACGGAGCGATTAAGGCGAAAATACGCATGCGCATGGTACGCAGTGCGCATGCGCTAAGTATTTTAGCACAAAACTTAGTAGATTTACTCACGTCCGAACTAAGAATTTCCATCGTTGAAGTGATCGGAGTGTGATTGACAGGATGTGGGTGTTTCTGGGCGGAAACTGACCGTTTTCTGGGAGTGTGCGGAAAAACGCAGGCGTGCCAGGATAAAACGCAAAAGTGTCTGGAGAAACGGGGGAGTGGCTGGCCGAACGCAGGGCGTGTTTGTGACGTCAAACCAGGAACGAAACGGGTTGAGCTGATCGCAGTGTAGGAGTAAGTCTCGACAGAAACTGCTAAGAATTATCTATTCGCAATTCTGCTAATCTTTCGTTCGCAATTCTGCTAAGCTAAGATACACTCCCAGAGGGCGGCGGCCTAGCGTATGCAATGCTGCTAAAATCTGCTAGCAAGCGAACAACTCGGAATGACCCCGTGTGGAGGCACCAGCAATGAACGATGCGCGGCCCCGCGCTCGTTCATCGCTGGTGCCCTGTCGCTTGTGCATGCAGACCAATATGGATGATCTCGTCCATATTTGCCTGCACTGCTTTGGAGCCAGGTGACGGGTCCCCCCGTCACCTCCCCCCCTGCCGCCGGGTCGCCCGTTGGCCATATCCGCCGTCAGGCAGCTCGGCGGCGGTTTGGTATGTGTGTAGGGCCCATAAGAGTTTTTCTGAGGGTACACTCCAAAATCTGGGACTCTCCCCTTTTGGTGGACACTGGCAGCTTGTCTCTAATATGCCCAGAACCAGAGATATCAGCCTCCCAGCAGCCGGTCCCTGCTCCAGCTCCACACGCCTGGTATGCAGTTATATCGTTATATTGTTGGTGAATTGCTCTGGCTCCTGAACTCTGATCCCCAGGTCCCCAGTACCTCCTGAAATTGTGTCCCCAGCACTTCCTGACAGGTGTCCCCAGAACCTCCTGACAGGTGTCCCCAGAACCTCCTGACAGGTGTCCCCAGCACCTTCTGACAGGTGTCCCCAGAACCTCCTGACAGGGGTCCCCAGAACCTCCTGACAGGTGTCCCCAGCCCCGCCTGACAGGTGTCCCCAGAACCTCCTGATAGGTGTCCCCAGCACCGCCTGACAGGTGTCCCCAGCACCTCCTGACAGGTGTCCCCAGCACCGCAGGACAGGTGTCCCCAGAACCTCCTGATAGGTGTACCCAGCACCGCCTGACAGGTGTCCCCAGCACCTCCTGACAGGTGTCCCCAGCACCTCCTGACAGGTGTCCCCAGCACCTCCTGAAAGGTGTCCCCAGTACCTCCTGACAGGTGTCCCCAGAACCTCCCACTCTTACCGCTGGAGGATGGGTAGGGGCCCCAGTGCATTGCTTTGTCCAGGGGCCTACACTGCTGTTAAGACGGCCCTGGTAATGCTACTTTGTGTTGCCCCATGCCACACTCCGTTTATATGTATTCCACACAGCACTGCCGCCCTGCTCTGCCTACTGAGTACCAGCCAGATGCCACGTGCCACTCTGTACTGTTGTGATGCCGCACTCTATACATTTTGCAAAACCGAGCTAAAGCTACAGTATGTACAAGTCCAAAATGATCAGCATGTCTGTTAATAAAACGTTTGTGCACGCTTACTGTATATACCCAACTGCAATATAAGCGCTGCGTGTACATCTATAGACCCCAATGGGATCTGTATGATATCGGTCACCAACATTCGTGGTGAAATCTGAAACATATCCGGTCATCCAACTCTCAAGCCAAATAGAAACATCTTAAATTCCAGGGAGTTGCGGATTATCCTCCTGGATCCATCCCACTTCCTCAGTGGGCAGTCCGCCGACTTGATGACGCAATTCATGGCAATTCGCATCATAGTGTCACGACCTCCTGCAATTTGATGCTACGAATCACCGCATTACAGCAATTCCCGAGAGGCAAGTCATTTTAGGGTCTATTTACTAAGCCTTGGATGGAAATAAAGTGGACCGAGATAAAGTGCTAACCAATCAGCTCCCAATTGTCATTTTTCAAACTAAGCCTGTGACATGACAGTTAGGAGGTTATTGGCTGGGACTTTATCTCTGTCCACTTTTTCTCCAACCAAGGCTTAGTAAATAGAACCCTTTATCCCTAGTTTATATATGTTCTTGGAGGTGACCTCAATGGATGCCTACTATTAACCTGCATTTATATAGAGCCAACTTATTGTGCAGTATCATACAGAGAATGTCTCCGTTCCGGTACAGCTTGCAGTCCACGTTCCCTACCACACAAGACACACAGGTCAAGTTCATCCAGATACAACTGATGTGCAAGTATATTCATTCATCGAGCGGGATGTACTAAGCGGAAAATGCGGTACACCCCGTTTACCGCATTTTCCTGATGTACTATCCCCCGGCCGCCAGGTCAGCGCCGCGGCGGGGTTCGCCAGCTTTAGCTGGCGATAGTCCATAGAAGCCTATGGGCTTCTCTCCCCGGCGCTGTGTGAGGGATCCGATCGGATCCCTCCCAGCATGCCCTGCGGCCGCCCCCGTCACCCCGCGCATGCGCAGACTGACTTCTGGGGCCGAATCCCAGAAGTCAGGCTGCCGCTGTGCATCGCGGAGGACAGCTCTTATCGGAAGAGCTGTCCTCCGCAATGCTGATCGCATATGTTAGTACATATGCGATCAGCATCGTGGCGATGGGCGGCGATGTACATTAGTACATCCCGCCCATCCTGTGGGAAGAAACGAAAGCACTGAGAGGAAACAAACTCCATACAGTGGACCAATGTTGTGAAGCAGCTGCGCTAGCCACTGTGCCACATGCCACCCACTGGAAAGAACATTTTTAAATGCATAAATTCCAATGTTCTCAAATATTAAACTATACAACCACGGCACACGAAATAACGACAGAACCGATGTCATGACTTATACGTGAGCTTCCGACAAGCAGAATATCAGGAGGGGGAAAAAGAAAAAAGGGAAAGAAATTGAGGGGTCAGTCCAAAGAGTTTTATTTATCATTTCCACATTCTTCTTCTATAGAGTAGAATAAAAAGTGTTTTCCTTTTAGGGCGTATTTACAATATAAATAGTTTGGCGCCAGATTGCTAGTCATTTAGTCATTAGCCTGTTTATGAAGCTAATCCCTTTCTCTGGGGATAATGCAGGAAATTGGCTATTTCTCCAGGGATCACCTGTTTTGCGCTGCTGACTGTCATCCCCATTGCATTAGCCATACCCAGCAATAGGGGACCAGCAAAGTCAGAAAGGCTGCTGGATCGCCTCTGGGTCAAATATCTATGTGCATGCGTAGCCACTGGGCGCACATGTGCATATTATTGTGAGACTGAGAAAACCTATACCCCAGGTTGATAAATACCAAATAAACTGTGTTCTGTATCGCTGTGATACAGTGATACAGACTGCCCTAACCAGGGGTGGGTGAGACGCGCGTCACCCCAGGCGCAAAGCCCACGAGACGGCGCTGTAGCTACCCTGTAGCATCTGCATTGGGCTTGCACAGTGGCGGGAACGAACGCTGCGGATTGGAGAGCCACTGCTGAGCCGACCCCGCTCTTGTCTGGTCCCTGGTGCAGGGCACTTTATTGCCCTGCTACAGTTAGGGGTGGATTTAGAGGTTAGGCGGCCCTTAGGCACAATGGGTCTAATTCATACAGGGGGAGGTTATTTTCGCTGTGCAAGTGTGCGATCGCATGTGTAGCAGAGCTGTACAAAGAGATTTTGTGCAGTCTCTGCGCAGCCCAGGACTTACTCAGCCGCTGCGAACGCTTCAGCCGGTCCGGGGCCAGAATTGACGTCAGACACCCACCTTGCAAATGCTTGGACACGCCTGCGTTTTTCCAACCACTCCCAGAAAACGGTCAGTTGCCACCCACAAACGCCCTCTTCCTGTCAATCTCCTTGCAATCGCCCGTGCGAATGGATCTTTCGCACAAACCCATCGCTGACTGGCGATCCGCTTTATACCCGTGTGACGCGCCTGCGCATTGCAGTGTATACGCACGCACAGTTTGTGTCTGATTGCCCACTGTATGAAAACGCAGCCTAGTGATCAGTGAATTACCCCCAATATTGGTCCCCTCCATCATATCACTGCCCTCTTCATGTCAAGGCCAGTCCCAATGCCTGCAGGCCACCAAACAGCCCCAACTTCACCCCACCAACACGATTTGCAGCCCATTGTCTCACCCCCATCAGTTGCAAAATAAAATTAAAAAAATAAGTTGTTTATATATAGATATATAGATATATATATATATGTATGTATATATATATATATATATATATATATATATATATTGTGACAAGAACACTGGGATAGTGTTTGAGGGCAGGTATATTTGTCCCAGGTTCTTGTCTTACATGTTTTAGAAAATGTTAACTTCTAGGAAAAATGCTTTTTGTTTTGTCTGAACCTTTTCAGTTTGCTGTAAAAGCTGGGTAAAGGCTCTGAGAGAGAGATAAGGCGAGTTCTAGACATTGGGCCCAGTTCGGGTCTTTGGCCTCACAGAGGGCTAATCAGGGTTTCAGCTGTGTAAGAGTGATATAGTGCTTCTAACCTGATTAGTATGGGCAGACTGCCTGGGAAGGCTGCAGGATCTGTGTGTGAGAGACACGCTTTCTGATCAAAGTAAGCTATACAGTATGTACTGAAGAACTCTGTGTTTTGTTTAGTGACAGTTAGGAACATCTTATGTTTAGTTAGTGCCGGACAGGCAAGGTATTTTTATTTTGGGGTTTGTTTTATTTTCTGTTTCAATAAAACTGGCCGGGGTCAGTTGTACCAGAAACTGGACTTGTGTTGTTCCTCAGCTGCTGCGTGCTGCCATATTCCCCAGGAAAAGGCACCTTGCACCCCTACAGTGTTACAACTTGGTGGAGAATGCGAGCAGGCCGTTCTGCGCATAAGTGAAAGCAGCAGCTTTGTGAGGCCTGCAGAAAACGGTGGTTTATGCAGATACAGCCCAGTGTGAAGTTACTGAGACTCACCCCTGAGGGTTTGATATATGTCCTGGGTGAAAGCAGCTGCAAAGCCGCCTGAAAAATCTGTTGACATGGAGGATCTGCTTAAAGCCTTGCTGCAAGCTACAGCGGCTCAGCAGGAGGCCAACCGACAGCAGCAGGTGGCAATGGAAGAAAATAGGAGACAACAGCAGGTGGCAATGGAGGAAAATTGGAGACTACAGCAGGAGGCCAACAGACAGCAGCAGGTGGCAATGGAGGAAAATAAGAGACAACAGCAGGCAGTTGTTGATGAACTTTACAGGCAACAGCGTCAGGATAGAGAGGCCTTAGCAGAAGTGGTGCAGAGACTTGCAGCTCGGGTTGGAGATGTGGCCGTCAGTGCTCCAACCAGCTCTAGTTCTATACGAGCCAGTCACTTCCTGCAGAAAATGACAGAGGCTGATGATGTGGAGGCCTATCTGACCACGTTTGAAAGGACTGCCGAGCGTGAGAACTGGCCGAAAGCACAGTGGGCCAGTCTGCTGGCACCTTTCCTGTCAGGTGAGCCCCAAAAAGCTTACTTTGATTTAAGCCCTGCTGAGGCTCGGGACTATGATAAACTAAAGACTGAGATCCTGACCCGCCTGGGAGTCACGCTGTCAGTACGAGCACAACGGGTGCACCGTTGGCTGTACGCCATGGAGAAGCCTCCGCGCTCCCAGATGCACGACCTTATTCAGCTAACAAAAAAATGGCTGCAGCCAGAGACATTAACTGGTCCCCAGATGGTGGAAAGAGTCGTCATGGACCGCTACTTGAGATCTTTGCCCATGGTCCTGCGCAAGTGGGTGAGCCATGGAAACCCGGGTACTGCTGACCAATTAGTGGACATGGTAGAGAGGTATTTGGCAGCAGAGGAACTACTGATGACCACCCAGCAACCCATAGATCCTCGACAGCGCCCTTCAGTAAAGACTGGTAAGACTGTTCCGTGGGAAAACGTTGCTGGGCGGTTAAGAGAACGCAAGGCTGGAGAGACTGTAAACACTGGCCCTGGAAACAGGCCAATGGGGCTAGAACGGTCTATGCTGCCCAAATGGGTTGATAATCGTGTGGTTAAATGTTTTGGGTGTGGTATGCCAGGTCATGTTATTGCCAATTGCCCAGTCACGCAAGAACCCATGCAATGTGATGCTGCCTTTGAATGTCGCAGAATGTCTTTCTTTGCTAGGTTAGCCTGTACTGTGGTACCTTCACCTGAGCTGGAAAAACAAATGTGTGATGTGTTCTTAGAAGGTAACCGGGTAGAGGCCTTGCTAGATTCAGGAAGTTTAGTTACCCTCGTGAAAGCTGGGTTAGTGAACCCCTTAAAGGTCCAGCAAATACCTATTGGGGTAACTTGCATACATGGGGATACCCAATATTATGCCACTGCTGAGGTGAATATAGAAACTTGTTGTGGGTCAGCAATGGTTAAAGTGGGACTGGTCCCTACCTTGGTGCATGAGGCCATAATAGGGAGGGATTTTCCTCATTTTTGGAAACTGTGGGAATCACGGTTATCAACAGATGTGAGAAGTAAAAAGCCAGTTGATAATACCGGTGATTTTATGGATGTACGTGGGTCTTCGGAACTTTCTGGCCCTTTGCCTTTTGCTAGTTTGGCTAGGGAAGTGACAGATGGGGAGTCCAGTGAGGACCCTCTTGCCGGGAACAGAGACATAGTAGTTAGAACTGAAAGCGTGCCTGACCTGGAGGTAAAGAAGGATCTGTTTGCGTCTGAACAGTTAAAGGATCCTACCTTAATAAAGGCTAGAGAGAATGTTAAGATTGTTAATGGGGAACCTGTGGTACCAGGTGACAGGGTTACGTATCCCCACATGGCCATCTGTAATGAGCTCTTGTACCACATTGTCAAAAGGGGTGAGGATGTGGTGGAACAGCTGGTAGTTCCCCAGCCTTATCGGAGAACGGTACTAGATTTAGCTCATAGTCACGTTACCGCAGGACATTTAGGGGCAGAAAAAACCACTGAAAGAGTTTTACAAAGGTTCTTTTGGCCAGGGGTTTATAAAGAAGTGTCTGAATATTGTTCTTCCTGTCCTGAATGCCAGTATCATGCCCCTAGACCCCATTTCAGGAGCCCACTAGTTCCCATGCCTATTATAGAGGTCCCGTTTGACAGAATAGCTATGGATCTCGTGGGGCCCTTGTTAAAGTCTGCTCGGGGCCATCAGTATATCCTGGTAATTATGGACTATGCCACTCGATATCCTGAGGCTGTCCCTTTACGCACTATCACAACCAAGGCGATAGCTAGGGAGCTGGTGCAGGTATTTAGTAGAGTGGGAATACCAAAAGAAATTTTGACTGACCAAGGTACTCCATTTATGTCAAGGATCATGAAAGAATTGTGCAAGTTATTTAAGGTCACTCACCTCAGGACGTCCATCTACCATCCCCAAACTGACGGGTTGGTGGAAAGGTTTAATAAAACATTAAAAAGTATGTTAAAAAAGGTTGTTGAGAGAGATGGGAAAAACTGGGATTGTTTGTTGCCCTACTTGTTAATGGCCATCAGAGAAGTTCCTCAGTCCTCTACGGGGTTTTCTCCATTTGATTTGTTGTATGGTAGACACCCCAGAGGGCTGTTGGATGTTGCCAAAGAGACGTGGGAAGGACAGCCCACTCCTTATAGAAGCGTTATTGAGCATGTAACACAAATGCAGGATAGGATTGCAGCCGTGGTACCTGTTGTCAGAGAGCACATGGAACAGGCCCAAAGTGCTCAACAGAGGGTCTATAACCGGAGTGCCAAGATACGGGAATTTGCTCCTGGAGATAGAGTTCTTGTTTTGGTACCCACTGTGGAAAGCAAATTCCTAGCTAAATGGCAGGGTCCATTTGAGATTAGGGAAAAAGTGAATGAGGTTAATTACAAAGTATACCAGCCGGGAAAGAGAAAACCCGAACAGATCTACCATGTTAACTTAATCAAACCCTGGAAAGATAGGTTGTCTCTGTCAGCGGAGCCTTGCCCTTCGGTGTCTTCACCCCGGTTGCTTCCCGCAGTGAAGGTGTCAGAGACATTATCAGCTGATCAGAACAATCAGGTTAAAGAATTTCTCATCCAAAATAGGGAGGTATTTTCAGAGCTGCCTGGCCGAACGACCATAATAAAACATGACATTGTCACAGAACCAGGGGTCAGGGTTCATTTAAAGCCATATAGGATTCCTGAAGCTCAGCGAGAAGCTATTTCTAAGGAAGTTAAAACCATGTTAGAACTTGGAGTCATAGAGGAGTCTAACAGTGAGTGGTCCAGTCCCATAGTGCTCATCCCGAAGCCCGACGGTAGCATACGCTTCTGTAATGACTTTCGTAAGTTAAATGAGGTGTCCAAGTTTGACGCATACCCCATGCCCCGTGTGGATGAGCTTGTAGAAAGGCTGGGAACAGCCAGGTTTCTCACCACATTGGACCTGACCAAAGGTTACTGGCAAATACCTTTATCTGATAGCGCCAAAGAAAAAACAGCCTTTTCGGTTCCGGAGGGGCTGTACCAGTATAAGATGTTACCCTTTGGGTTGCATGGGGCTCCAGCAACTTTTCAACGGGCGATGGATAAAATTTTGAGGCCCCATAGAAAATATGCAGCTGCCTATTTGGATGATGTGGTAATTCACAGTACAGACTGGGGGTCACATTTGGTTAAAGTACAAGCAGTACTGGACTCAATCAGAGAGGCAGGGTTAACTGCTAACCCAAAGAAGTGCTGCCTCGCAATGGAGGAGGTCAAATACTTGGGCTTCACCATAGGCAGAGGTCTGATTAGGCCCCAATTGAATAAAGTTGATGCTATTCAAAACTGGCCTCGTCCAGTGAATAAAAAACAGGTAAGGGCTTTTTTGGGAATTACTGGGTACTATAGACGGTTTATTCCTAATTTTGCGACCACAGCGGTGCCGTTGTCAGACCTTACCAAAGGGAAGCAGTCAAATGTGGTGAAATGGAACCCTGATGCAGAAAAGGCGTTCCAAGCGTTAAAAGTGGCTTTGTGTTCACAACCGGTGTTGATAACACCAGATTTTTCAAAAGAATTTGTGGTACAGACAGATGCCTCAGAGGTAGGGATAGGTGCTGTGCTGTCCCAAACCAGAGATGGGGACGAACACCCTATCATTTATTTGAGTAGGAAACTCAATGAGCATGAAAAAAGGTATGCCATTGTGGAAAAGGAGGCTTTGGCCATTAAGTGGGCACTAGATACCTTGAGATATTACCTCTTGGGTAGACAATTCAGACTAGTGACAGACCATGCCCCTTTAAAATGGATGTATGTAAATAGAGGCAAGAATGCTCGTGTAACTAGATGGTTTCTAGCGTTGCAGGACTTTAAGTTTACTGTCGAACATAGACCGGGAACACAATTGGCCAACGCAGATGCATTGTCTCGCATCTTCTGTTTGGGGGCTACAAGTGTTCCGGCCCCTAGGTCGAAACAGGGGAGGGGGATATGTGACAAGAACACTGGGATAGTGTTTGAGGGCAGGTATATTTGTCCCAGGTTCTTGTCTTACATGTTTTAGAAAATGTTAACTTCTAGGAAAAATGCTTTTTGTTTTGTCTGAACCTTTTCAGTTTGCTGTAAAAGCTGGGTAAAGGCTCTGAGAGAGAGATAAGGCGAGTTCTAGACATTGGGCCCAGTTCGGGTCTTTGGCCTCACAGAGGGCTAATCAGTGTTTCAGCTGTGTAAGAGTGATATAGTGCTTCTAACCTGATTAGTATGGGCAGACTGCCTGGGAAGGCTGCAGGATCTGTGTGTGAGAGACACGCTTTCTGATGCAAGTAAGCTATACAGTATGTACTGAAGAACTCTGTGTTTTGTTTAGTGACAGTTAGGAACATCTTATGTTTAGTTAGTGCCGGACAGGCAAGGTATTTTTATTTTGGGGTTTGTTTTATTTTCTGTTTCAATAAAACTGGCCGGGGTCAGTTGTACCAGAAACTGGACTTGTGTTGTTCCTCAGCTGCTGCGGGCTGCCATATTCCCCAGGAAAAGGCACCTTGCACCCCTACAGTGTTACAACTTGCATATATATATATATATATATATATATAAAGAATCACCTGGCCTTATCAGCCTGCTGTGCCGATCCCCCAGCAAGTGCCACCCCTAGGCACGTGCCTCCTGGGCCTAGTGGGAAATCCGCCGCTGGCTACAGACATGGTGATACAGAATGCAGCTTACTGATCCACTGATGATAAATACAGCCCATGGTTACTGCACTGGAGCAGTAAGTGAGAATGCTTAAATATAACTGGTTATAATAAAAAAAAAAATAGGGCTTTTCACCCTCTGCGGAAAATCTGGCATTAGTTTAATCACGTGCTAATGTGCAGAACTCACGCAACCTTCTCTGTCCCTGATTTACGTTTTGGAGAAGTGAAAAACAATGTTTTTCAAGTCAATGAATTCCCTGAAATGGGTGCAGCACTAGAAAAACCAGTAAGCAAAGGAGAAGACGTATTGGGAGAGTAGGCAAGTTTGTAATGCATGGAATGTACCCCGGGCTGGTGGGGGCCCAGGGCAACCAAGGTGTGGGGGCCCCCACTACTATATATATATATATATATATATATATGTAGTTCATGTACAGTACACTACTGTATATTCTGCAACATGCAGCTGTGTCCAAGGGGTGTAACTAGCCGCCCGCTGTACACCAGGCAGGGAAGGGTTCCACATGCCGGGGCACACTGTTTATTTGCACATTAACCATTAAACATAGTACACTGCATATAGCTACTGTACCTGAAGCACAGCGTAAGGCTTCCAGCAAGATGATGAGATGGAAGAGCACTGGATGTTTATTCAGGGAGGATGGACCTCTTCCATCTTTTGGCTCAGCGGTGCCAGCTGCTGATTGGCGTCGCCATCAGTCACCGAATTGTTGGGGCCGCTAGACTTGGTGGTGGCTGATTGGCCGTCGCTGCCGTCATTCAGGCCAGCTGGGAGGGAGGAGCAGCTATTGCTCGGCCAACGGAGCTGTCACTGGGAAAGGAAAGGGGCCGGGCTGTGCTGCTCCGCTGCAAGGTCTGGTTAACACAGACCCAGCCGGCACTCGCCTCTGCTGCCTTTCACGCATAAGTCCGTGGCGAGCGGTTGTCGGGCTCAGCGGCGTGCACCTGCATACATTGCCTAACTGTCCAGTCTGCCCTGCCTCTGATTGACAACGCAGTGTGTGGGGGCCCCTTATCTGTGGGGGCCCCGAGACGGCTGCCCCTGCTGCCCCTCCCTTAATCCGGCCATGAATGTACCTGACTTTCCAAATTTAATAACCTGGGTCGAATACAATTTTTCCAGTTTAATACAGCAATTATAGAATACTCCTCTCAGACTGCCTCAATAACCCAGGTTATTACCAGGTTGCGACTTAGTCTGAAAGGGGCCAGGAAAAATAACCCGGGTTCAGTGATCCAGCACCCCCAGCCAGCTAGCGACCAGGGTTAGGCACGGGACCGGCCTGGGTCACAGTGCAGTGTTGCATACCACCGGATTGGCTGCCTGCAGTAACGCTTGGAGATGGCAACATTTCCAAGCGTCCACTGTAAAAACGAACAGACCCGGATCATGGAAGACCCAGGTGCGGTGTGACCCAGGACTTTGATCTTATGGGTGGGATGTACTAAAGTGAAAATGCGGTAAAAACACAGAAAACAGGGTTTTAACAGCATTTTTACTTTACTACAGTTTCGTATGTACTTACCTCCATCCGCCGGGTCTCCACCACGCAGGGTAATGCCAGCTTTTGTAACATATGCGATGTGTCGGCGCGATGTGTGAGGGGGATGTACCACAACAGGCTAGTACATCCCGCCCTAAGTCTTAGTAAATAAACCCCTTTGTGAGAAAAGTGTTACACCACCTAAAATGTCCATGTCCCTGAGATTTGTGGGGTCTATTCATGAAGCAGTGAAAAATGTGGAAAAGTGAGCCAGTGGAGAAGTAAAACATGGCAACCAATCAGCATTGAAGTAACATTTATAATATGCATAATATACAATTGTACGGAGCAGCTGATTGGTCGCCATGGGCAACTTCTCCACAGGCTCACTTCTCCACACTTTTCACTACTTCATGAATAGACTCCTGTATCACTACAAGGAAAAGAGAAAATGTTGTCATTATTTACATGCATTGGTAGCGGCCATTTTGTGGACTTAACTTTTATTTCACTTATCAGTTCACTGGGCCATAGTATTATCACTGAGGGATAAGGCACAAAGTGATGGCTCAAGGTTTAGGGGAACCAACTGGGTACATTTTAATGGTAATTCAGTCAGTTACCAGAATGGCTTAATTCGCTATGGCCTCCCCATTACAGGCAATGACATATGATCTGACAATTTATGCACGTCTATAATGTGAGTTATATTACATATTTGCATTATACATATTTTAAAATCACTTGTGTATTGCAGGAAATTAATGAACTCAAGATTGTAGAGCCGATCTAATGGAGGAACACATGTGGGTGTCTGGGCTCAGGAATAAAACCAATAGTCTTCTTGTGCTCACATCCAAACAGATGATAGTTATTCTGGGCAAAACTGTTGTTAATTGCAAAGAGCAGAGGAAGAGGAAGTCAGAACAGATTGAATTATTCATTGCTCAGATCCTGGAAATTGGCGAAATGTAAGAATTAGAAAATGTAGAGAAAAATCAACTGAGCCCTGCAAAATGACCAAAGGAGTCAGTCACGCAGTATGCCCAATGCAAACAAATGAAAACTAAAGAAAATAAATATATAGATCAGGAATGCTGTGGCTATGGGGGTCATTCCGAGTTGATCGCTCGCTGACGTTTTTCACAGCGCAGCGAACAGGTTACTACTGCGCATACGTATGCACCGCAATGCACAGGCGCATCGTACGGCTACAAAGCGGATCGTTGCTGAGTGATGGATTTAACGAAGAATCCATTCGCACAGCCGATCGCAAGGAGATTGACAGGAAGAAGGCGTTTGTGGGTGTCAACTGACCGTTTTCTGGGAGTGGTGCGGCGAACGCAGGCGTGTCCAGGCGTTTGGAGGGCGGATGTCTGACGTCAGTTCCGGGACCTGCAACGCTGTATTGATCGCACAGGATAAGTAACTCTTACCCTGGTCTTGTTCTACACAAAACATTTTTTGCATAGCAGGGCTGCACAAGCGATCGCAGCCTGCTATGCAGATATACACTCCCCCACAGGCGGCGTCTAGCTGATCGCACGGGCAGCAAAAAGTTGCAGCGTGCGATGAACTCGGAATGACCCCCTATAATGGGAATGCTGAGATTAGAACAGGAATGCAGAGCGTAACACGGGAATGCAGTGTGTACATCGGGAATACAGTGCATAGATTAGGAATGCAGTGCGTAGATCAGGAATGCAGTGCAAAGATCGGGAATGTAGTGCGCAGATTGGGAAGTTAGCCTATAAATCAGGATTGCAGTGCATAAGTGCATAATTTGGATATGCAGTGCGTCGATCGGGAATACAGTGCATCGATTGGGAATGTAGCGAATCCGGGAAAATAGTGCAACATTTTACATCTTTTAATGGGGGGGCACTAGGTAGACTGCCGCATTCCAAGCTGAATGTGGTGGGCTATGTACCGGGTTTGTGGCTTTGTACCGGGTTTGGGGCTATGTACCGGGTTTGGGGTTATGTACCGGGTTTGGGGCTTTGTACCGGGTTTGAGGCTTTGTACCGGGTTTGGGGCTATGTACCGGGTTTGGGGCTATGTACCGGGTTTGGGGTTATGTACCAGGTTTGGGGCTATGTACCGGGTTTGGGGCTATGTACCGGGTTTGGGGCTATGTACCGGGTTTGGGGCTTTGTACCGGGTTTGGGGCTTTGTACCGAGTTTGAGGCTTTGTACCAGGTTTGGGGCTATGTACCGGGTTTGGGGTTATGTACCGGGTTTGGGGCTTTGTACCGGGTTTGGGGCTATGTACCGGGTTTGAGGCTTTGTACCAGGTTTGGGGCTTTGTACCGGGTTTGGGGCTTTGTACCGGGTTTGGGGTTATGTACCAGGTTTGGGGCTATGTACCGGGTTTGGGGCTATGTACCGGGATTGGGGCTATGTACCGGGTTTGGGGCTTTGTACCGGGTTTGGGGCTTTGTACCGGGTTTGGGGCTATGTACCGGGTTTGGGGCTATGTACCGGGTTTGGGGTTATGTACCAGGTTTGGGGCTATGTACCGGGTTTGGGGCTATGTACCGGGATTGGGGCTATGTACCGGGTTTGGGGCTTTGTACCGGGTTTGGGGCTTTGTACCGAGTTTGAGGCTTTGTACCAGGTTTGGGGCTATGTACCGGGTTTGGGGTTATGAACCGGGTTTGGGGCTTTGTACCGGGTTTGGGGCTATGTACCGGGTTTGAGGCTTTGTACCAGGTTTGGGGCTATGTACCGGGTTTGGGGTTATGTACCAGGTTTGGGGCTATGTACCGGGTTTGGGGCTATGTACCGGGATTGGGGCTATGTACCGGGTTTGGGGCTTTGTACCGGGTTTGGGGCTTTGTACAGGGTTTGGGGCTTTGTACCGGGTTTGGGGCTTTGTACAGGGTTTGCGGCTATGTACCGGGTTTGGGGCTATGTACCGGGATTGGGGCTATGTACCAGGTTTGGGGCTATGTACCGGGTTTGAGGCTTTGTACCAGGTTTGGGGCTTTGTACCGGGTTTGAGGCTTTGTACAGGGTTTGGGGCTATGTGCCGGGTTTGGGGCTATGTACCGGGTTTGGGGCTATGTACCGGGTTTGGGGCTATGTACCGGGATTGGGGCTATGTACCGGGATTGGGGCTATGTACCGGGTTTGGGGCTATGTACCGGGTTTGGGGCTATGTACCAGGATTGGGGCTATGTCTCAGGTTTGGGGCTTTCTACCGGGTTTGAGGCTCTGTACCGGGTTTGAGGCTTAGTACAGGGTTTGGGACTATGTACCGGGTTTGGGGCTATGTACCGGGTTTGGGGCTATGTACCGGGATTGGGGCTATGTACCGGGTTTGGGGCTTTGTACCGGGATTGGGGCTATGTACCGGGTTTGGGGCTATGTACCGGGTTTGGGGCTTTGTACCGGGATTGGGGCTATGTACCGGGTTTGGGGCTATGTACCGGGTTTGGGGCTATGTACCGGGATTGGGGCTATGTACCGGGTTTGGGGCTTTGTACCCGGGGCTATGTGCTGGGTTTGGGGCTATGTACCGGGTTTAAAGCTTTGTACCAGGTTTGGGGCTATGTACCGGGATTGGGGCTATGTACCGGGATTGGGGCTATGTACCAGGTTTGGGGCTATGTACCGGGTTTGAGGCTTTGTACCGGGATTGGGGCTATGTGCCAGGTTTGGGGCTATGTACCAGGTTTGGGGCTATGTACCGGGATTGGGGCTACGTACCGGGTTTGGTTTTAAACCCAGATACGGTTTTACAAAACAAGACATTTAGTTGCATTTAAGAATAACAATAATACACGACTGGTTTTGCATTTAGTATTATTTCATTTTAAATTTACAGGTGAAAGCCACATAAAACCGTCAGCTTCCAAAAAGCCAACTCTCAAAAGTGTTTCTACAACCAGAGAATAGGCCTTGCATTGTGTAAAATGAAATACTCTGCAGGAGCACATTTCAGAAGCTGAGTAATAAGGCCCAGTGTAAAGGAAATCACTGTAGACTTTTCTATAGCTTTTGTAATTCCAAGACATGCCTGTGTTATACTCATATTCATCAGACATACTGTACTACTACAAGGATGATCGTTCTCATGAACTGAGGTTCCGCAGCAGACGTGAACAGACGAAGTGTCTACGACCAGCTGTAGATATATTTGCTGAATTCGGTTCTGTTCCTGAGCTGAGGTGACGGCTTCTTTGCTTAAAGCTCGCGAAAAAATAAACCCTAACAGCACCACCCCTCCCCCCTACAGCTAGCTGCAACGCTGAGGGAAATAGTGTACAAGACTCTTCTGTAGCCGATGAAATCTGAATTTTTGTGGGATTTAATTTTGGCAAAGTGCAGACTGGTGAAAAACACTCTCACACCCATAGAACAAACATCATCGTATTTACAGGATGTGGCAAGCGTTCCCCTTCTGTACAAGAAACTGTAATCTCCCTGCTAACCTGGTTAAAATATTCCAATGACGGTGATGGCGCTACAAGCACGGCGGCCATATTATTTACAATATACGGCATGTGAGGTACAGAACACAATAAGCTGTGGAATATCACACTCTTTGTATGAATGTATACATAGCACAAAATTGCTATATAAAAACCCAGCTTGTGAAAGTGAGACAGATGCGGAGCCAGGATAAACATATATTGTAAGCCGCGCCATAAACTCCTGCATCCGTCAGTCATGCCTCTGTACATCCATATCATTATTTGTATCTGCAATGTACTTATTATCAGGCAAAGCACATCAAAGACATCGCACTCCCTGCCTTCCGGTTCTGACAGAACAATATGTCACATTCAGTGTAATTAGACGCACAATGGGCTCCAGTTATCTGATGTGTATATTAATGAGGAGCTTGCTACATGCAGGCCTAAGCCTACAATGTGTCTGACAGAGAGCAGGGACACAAAACCAACCCGCTGCTCTCCGTGAATACCCATATTCATGTTCAAGGTTGTAACGGTGGAACCCCTACGCCACGCAACCCTGCAATGCCGATGCTATAATTAGCGTACTTAGGGCTGTATGTACTAAGGAAAAAATGCAGTAAAACCCCCACATATCGCCGCAGAGGGTATCGCCATCTTTTTACCCTATAGAAGCCAACCCCCCATCCCCCCCGCACCTGGTTCCTGGCAGCCCGCTTCTTCGGCTCCAGGATCCCCCGCCTCCTCCTCCCCCACATCACAGCCTTGTCTCCTTCCGGCCGCAGGGAGGAGGAGCCCAGAAACCCCCAGCACACGTCACCTCCCGCAAACCCTCTCCTCGGAACCATCAGGGATCGCAGGGCACCCCTGACATCGCATTGCGCTACTAATCGCATATGTTAGTACATTTGCGATTAGCATCGTTGCGATGGCCCGCGGTCCCTAACAGTACATCCCACCCTTAGGGTTCTATGTACTATGCCTTGGAGAGAGATAAAGTGGGCGGAGATAGAGTACCAGCCAATCAGCTGTGTTATAGGCTGTGTTTAAGAAATGACAGGAGCGGGTTGGTACTTTTTAGGCTACGTTCAGGGGCTATAACAGTGGAAGACATAAAAGCCAGTGGTATAAATGTTCTGGAGCCTCATCTGCTGACATCAATAAGCTTCTAAACCCTGAAGGTGGCAGATGCTCCTCCGTATCTGTCATGGGCTGGAAGCTGGTGCTTGTATATGATGGCACAGCCAAATGCCACTCTCCCACCCTGTCCTCCCAGAGTGCCCCGGGATCCCTTTGCTGAGACTCAAGGTGTTTGGTCATGAGCCGCCCTGACTGAACTCTGCCTATGAGAGAACGCTCCACCCCGTCCCTGTTCTGTTCCCCCTGTCGTACGGTCTGATACTGTGGTACTGCAATGGGGCATAGTGAGATTAGGGGGACATGTACTAAGCAGTGATAAAAGTGGAGAGGGGAACCAGTGGAGAAGTTGCCCATGGCAACCAATCAGCTGCTTTGTATAGTTTTATAGTATGCAAATTATAAATGTTACGTTAATGTTGATTGGTTGCCATGGGCAACTTCACCACTGGCTCACTTCTCCACTTTTATCACTGCTTAGTAAATGTACCCCTTAGTGAGAAACGGTGTAAGCACCGCTAGGAAGCACTGTGTAGCACTCACTCTGCGTCAGCTCTTCAGTGTGCAGGAGCAGCAGATAGCTCCATACTTTTCTATATAGTGGTGGACAATGCATACCCTTTTCTGAAAGTACAATATACATATAAAAGGGTTAATTAGCACACATGCATGCACGTATATATATATATATATATATATATATATATATATATATATATATATATATATATATCTCCGATACCAGCCCCACGGGAGCCTCAGCCATTTCTCTGCAGTGTACAAAGGGCCTGATTCCGGGTCTCTCTCACAGGAGTGAGGCTGCACGCAGATTCCCAAATATCGGGAATCTGCAGCTACTCAAAGGCCCCTTCTACGGACGTGCAGAACGGTTCTTGCGATGACGCCCGTAGTTTCCCTCTGCCGCTGCCTGATTGAAAAGCAGTTGGTGTTGAGGGGGTGGAGAATGGGTTGCGTTCCTGAAAATGGGGGCATCACCCCCGCTTTCTGGGAGGTGTAATTGGATGGTCGTGACGTTGGATTCCAGCTTGTGACGTTGGTGGCAGCGCTGGGATGGCAGCTACATGCAGGAGGGTCTCTTCTACTGAGACGTCTCTTGCATGCCCCTCCTAGAGTTCGGATGGAAATTCAATGCTGCTTTGAACTTTCGTCCAGCTCTGAATCACGTCTATGGTACGAGGAGCTGCCACACATGAGCGGCAGCTCCATTTCATCCCATTCGTAGCTCCGAGGGCAGCCTGGTGTGTAGGCGGAGACAAAGCTCTATATCACACACAAATAAAAGTTTGTCCATGGAGATGGTTCGGTCTGGGGCGGGGGAAGGGGGGCTTCTAGGTACTCAGAAACCAGCCCTGCATGTGCCACTGGGTGTGATTTACCTCTATATACTGTCATGTATCTCGTGCCTTGTAAGGGTTATCCTTCTGTCCTTCTCTGCCGTGCTTTAAATGCTGCGGAATAAAATGGAGATTCAGGCCGGGGCGGGGTGCATGAGTCATGGCATTGGGAATGTGATGCTTCCCCTCACTCATCTCATGCATATTAGCGTGGGTTCAGGACCCGAGACTTTGTCTGCGCATGCGTTGAGCGACGCACACTCTGCAGGGGGGTGTTGGGAGGAACTCGATTGAATCCCTCTCCGGAGGCAATGCGTCAGAAACCCATACACTTCTATAGGGTAACGCCATCTTCCACCGCATCCAAGATCCGGAATGTATTGAATTCCGGAGCTTGGTGTATATGTGGGAAGCAGAAAACAGCATTTTCTGAGGTTTGGCCTCATTTTCAGGGTTGAAGCATCCCGCCCTCAGGGGTGAATTTACTAAGATGGGAGTTTTTTAGAACTGGTGATGTTGCTCATAGCAGCCAATCATATTCTATTTAACATTTATCCAGCTGCTTCTAGAAGAGAATAGATAGAATCTGATTGGTTGCTATCACCAGTTCTAGAAAAGACTCCCACCTTAGTAAATTTACGTCATAGTGTTGAAATGACTCCTGCAATCTGTTCCGTTGTGCAGCTGTACATTTTGGGTGAGGTTGTTGTAATGGGAGAGTGACGGAATGACGCTTACAATAAACTTCTCTGCCCCCTCGTTCACAATAAAGAACTGTCCAGCGATCGGAATGAAAAGATCTCTGAGTGTTGGAGAATAGAGCTCAGGGACAGAACTTACAGCCGTTCCCAACTGCACTCCTGCGGCTTGTATCACAGTGCAAGGGACAATACGGGCGAGGGTGGGGGCGGGAGTACAATATATGATATCTGCTAGAAAATCACGTTACTAGTCCGTAGTGAGCTATGAAATGACCGATGTAGCAATGACACGCTACCTATATAGATAACAACCCCTCAATGTGCTATTAACAATACATAGGAGGTCATTCCGAGTTGATCGCTAGCTGCTGTTGTTCGCTGCGTAGCGATCAGTGGAAAAAAACGGCTAATCTGCGCATGCGTATGGTCCGCAATGCGCACGCGCGTCGTACGGGAACGAAGTCCATTGTGGTTTTGCACTGGTTTTAGCGACAATTCCAATCGCACAGACGGCCGCAAGGTGATTGACAAAAAGAGGGCATTTCTGGGTGTCAACTGACCGTTTTCAGGGAGTGCGTAGAAAAACGCAGGCCTGTCGGGAGAAACGCAGGCATGGCTGGGCGTTCGCTTGGCGGGTGTCGTTAGATTCAACGCACACGAAGAGTAACTACAGGGCTGGTCTTGTTTTGCACAAAATGTTTTTGCAGGCGCTCTGCTGCACAGGCGTTCGCACTTCTGCAGAGCGAAAATACACTCCCCGGTGGGCGGCGACAATGCGTTTGCACGGCTGCTAAAAACTGCTAGCGAGCGATCAACTCGGAATGACCCCCATAATGTCATACTCTATAGGATATAGAGCAGCTCCTCCTGTAGGATCCCGGCCAGAAATGGATCTACTGTACATAGAAAACAACAAAACAGGAAGGCGCTGATGGGGCCTGAATCCGATGCGGTGCAACGCAAGTGTAGTAGCCGCGCGTCCTGACAGCAGCAGCGCCTCCCCCGCCTGCGTAACGCCTGCGCCGTAAGACTTATAAGGCATTTTTCTGCAAGCGCAGCAGTAATACAATTCCTCAGCTACGTGAATATCGGCACTACGCGCAGCCCTTAAACCGGCCCATCCTGAGAAGCCTCTGACTGAACATAGACAACTACTGTAATCTGCTCTTTTTCTGAAGTAGAAAGTGCCGCATGCAGAGAAATGCATTAAGGGCACTGCGCTTCTCGCCCTGCTATGTGTTGCGCCTAATGAACTAATACCGGTATTTGGACAAGTGCTGTACTATCTTGTCCGCCGGTGTTACATTGCTATTTTGGACAAGCCGCCAACACACAGCCAGCCACGGACACAACAGCATCACTCACACGTGCGGTCTCCTGAGACAGACTACAGACGGCCATGTTCCTAACCACAGAGTGAGGTGAGGACACTGCCCATTCTGTTTGGGTGTGGTTCATCAAATCGACAGTATCTAGGTCGACAATGTTTAGGTCGACCACTATAGGTCGACAGTCACTAGGTCGACATGGATGGAAGGTCGACAGGGTTTCCAGGTCGACAGGTCTAAAGGTCGACAGGTCTAAAGGTCGACATGAGGATTTTTATTTTTTTGGGTGTCGTTTTCTTCGTAGAGTGACCGGGATCCCAAATTAGTGCACCGCGTCCCCTCGCATGGCTCGCTTCGCTCGCCATGCTTCGCTCGGCACAGATTACCGTTCCAATCGTAGTCCACGTGGATCGCTAAGTATGAAAAAATTCAAAAAAAGAAAAAAAAAATTGAAAAACTCATGTCGACTGTGGCCGGAGAGACTAGCCAGCCACACGTGTAATGGCGTCTGCGGCACTGAAGGGGTTAACCCTCGTGCCCGGCGCCATGTTACGGACTGTTTAAAAGTTTGTTTAATGATGTGTTTTACTTTTAACATGTCATATGTAGTGCTCTGTGCACCATTGCAGGAATGCATGTTTAACTGTATCTATTTTATATTCAAGACAGGCTCTGTGTATATTTAAAGGGAAACACGTGTTTAAATGAAATGTATTTAAAGGAAAAATGCAGTTACTATAGATGTCTGAATAAGCATCTCTTATCCTCTGGAAATAGGAAGTGGCATGCTAATGGTCCTGTCCTAGCAGCGAGGTGTGAAGGACAATACCTTTTGATGTGTAAGTTCCTTAGAGAGAGATGCTAATCACTGGGTCTATGGGCTTGGAATCTGTTTTATGTAGGGGATGTAATTGATATACGATCCCTGAATGGCAGATACAGGAAGGAAGACTATTTGTTTGTATTGTAGCCATTCCTGTTGTAACCCCAAACACTGGGATTGCCTGGAGATGTGAATGACAAGACACATTTGTATTTTGAAGCTATGTGATAAATTTATCAATAGTGAATGCTAATCTGATACCAAACGTTGTCTGTGTCACAGGAAGGAGGATATTGTTTTATTGCACTTATATCCTTGTAAAATGTAATTTATTGGTATTTTGTAAAATAACCTGATTGGTTGGAGAAGACAGGGAGGGCTTACCCCCCTGTGGTACTGTGTGGAAAACTGACATAAAAAGGAGACCTGCGTGCCTCCAGAGTTGTAGTTATTATACCATCTTATTCTCCTGAAAACATCTGATTGTATGCTGTTGCCCCTAGCAATAGGGAGGAGCCTTTTTAAAGGTTATTGAGCAATAAACATCATTGCCTCAAGAAGACTGCTTCATCTTGTGACCAACAGGGTTAGGCCAAACCTAGCTCCGTTCTCCGGCTGTCCAGGGAAGCACCTAACGTCTCCAAGTTCCGCCCTCCGCCAGCTACCGGTAGAGGCCTAGCAAGTGGCTAGTGGGGATTCGTCAACACCACACAGGTGTGGTAAGGCAGTGCATCGGCACATACAGAGCAGAACCGTGGTTCCAAACGCCACGGCAGGTTAGGAGTTTGGTGGTGGCAGCAAAAACCCGCCCACAACGCAGTGGGTGGAGTCAGTAACAGGCGGTTACTGACGGTAAGCGGGAATCCCCTATGTGGTCAGGCCTCGTGCGGCTTGACCTTCCAATCTGTGCGCAGTCAACGGGACGCGAAAGCGGCAAGTGCTTTCGTACGGTACCGTCCTGTCACATCGACCTTTAGACCTGTCGACCTAGCACATGTCGACCTAGAAACCCTGTCGACCTTCCATCCATGTCGACCTAGTGACTGTCGACCTATAGTGGTCGACCTAAACATTGTCGACCTAGATACTGTCGATCTTCAGACCGGATCCCATTCTGTTTACATTCATTCCCCGGCTGTTTATTTATGTCACCGTCACCCTTCATGGGTCATCTCCTGTAAGGAGTACTCGGGCCTACGGCTGATTATTTCTGCCTGCAGTGAGGGAGCGTGTATTTACAGCTTGTGGATACTTGCTCCCTGCTCTATCAAGACTTTATAACTGAGTAACATCTACTTGGAGCTCACTCCTTATTCAAGACGATTCTAGCAATTATTATCAGAACAAAGACATCTGCTCACACGTCTATTATTTCCGAATCTGTGACCGTGGGGATGATTCAGACCCGATCGCTGGGCTGCTAAAATTGTTCTCCTGCAATCAGATAGTCGCCGCCCAAGGGGAGTGTGTATTCGCCGCGCAAGTTTGCGATCGCATGTGTACTACGTGCTGCAAAAAATTCCTCAGTCAGTGGACAGCTGCAAATCCGTTCGCACCTCACTCACCAGCACTGTGATTGATATTATACTATTCCATGAAAAGTGTTCTCCCATTTTTTCCTATCCTCAGGAGGAAAAGGAAAAGATGATAACAACCGTTTAGGGATTTGAAATTTCTTATCTGGATTAACCCACGGTTCTTCAAACAGGGTATTTAGTTCCTTTGACACAGGAAAAGTGGCTGAGGATTTCTTCTTTATATTAAAATAAGATTCCTCACTCTCCTCTGTCATCTTATCAAGGATATTCAGAACTTTTCTGATAGCTTCTATGAGAGCCTCTATTTCCTGCGACAGAGTACCCTACTCCGTCTCTGAGTCCACCTCACCCTCCTCCATTTCTGACCCCTCTTCATCAGAGTCGGACTGCAGGATATGGGCCAAAGTAAGTTTTTGCGGACAAATGGCAGGTGACTGAGACGCTGGTTTGGTTACTGAGTCTCTGCTCATAACCTCAGTCATAGACTGTCTTAAGTATTGCGTCTCATTCTTATTCCGAGATAATTTAGTAGAAATTGTGGAAATCATTCCCCTAATGGAGTCCAGCCATGCTGGTTCTACCCCACTAGCTTGGGAAGGGATACTACACTGAGTACACACTAGTGAACCCCCTGGAGAAGAGGAACACTGTGCCTTACATGAAACACACTCTTTGTCTGACATACTGTAACAGTGACAGCGCACACACACACACACACACACACACACACACAGGAAAAGGTTAAATGCACAATTAACTCACAAAGAGCCCTTCCAGGGAGACACAGAGAGAGTATGGAACCAGCACACGGCGCCCTTATCGCTAATGCAAAGCTTAGCCGGGTCGCAGACTAAGTACCAAGATTAGGGACTTAGTACACTAATAATCGCTCCCCTCCTACCCCCTGCCATGACCCTCTGGTACCGCTGAGGTAAACTGGAGTCTCCCCGGAGGAGCTGCGCGTCTCTGTCAGTCAGCGTCTGTGTCAGCTGCAGTAGGGAAAATGGTGCTTGTGAGCTGCTGGATCCCCTCATAGTGAAGCCCCGTCCCTTCAATAACCCAGTGCCCTGGGGCGGCAAACAGAAAATATCAGAGCAGCTGAGTCAGTAGGTACATAGTGGTGACATGCCTATTGCAGGATGTGAACAATGAGGGTGGAGGGCCCTGCCTGTGACAGCTTTGAGTCTAGGGGACAATAACACAGTCTTGCCTCACACTGGCCTCTCCTTTCCGTGACTGAATGTAAATCTTGTTTATCCTTTTCTTTACTTGGGTTTGGTACCTGTAACACCTCTGACTCATACTTAAGGCTTGGAGACAAATTAATATCACCGTAAGCCAAAAAATGTGGTCTGTACAGGAATAATTAGATATGATAGAATAAAACAAATTCTCTGCATTTTTGTTTAGCTACTGTATTTAAGCATGAAATGTTATTGTATAAGATTTTAGGAACAAACACCCATTATACAGTAGGTAAGGTTACCACTGAGAGAAGAGAAGTTGATAAAGTAACAAGATCAAGAGCTCTCAATTCAGCACTCACAAGCTCTACACTATGAAATGGGATGCATTTGCCATCCCAGCGATCGGGATGCTGTCGGTCATGTAACCGACACCGGAATCCCGACACTGCTCAGGAGACCAGCACCGGGACACCACAGCCCAAGCGTAAGTAACGGTGTGGGTATTAAGAGTTAGGGCCCAAGAGGAAGGGGTGTTTGGGTTTGGGTTATGTATTGGGGTGTTAGGGTTAGGTATCGGGGCCGTAACCCCCACCCTCTGAAATTAAGCACTAGCCGCCACCTCCTTAGATTTAGCCCTTGCCGCCACCAGAGGGTTAAGGTGGGGGGTGGGAGAGGGTTTACGCACTTACCCCCTAAACATGTTGGTTTCAGGATGCCAGGGTCGGTCATGTGATCAAAGGCATCCTGCAAGCCAGGATATCATACTACACCCTTTGAAATTAATCTGATGTTTGTTGAAGATGACATAATATAACAAGATAAAAACAAACATATTTTCATTTCATCAAAAGTGAAACAACAATAACACATCGTGACAATAATTCGCTCTAAAATTAAAAGAAAAAGTATTGTGATAAAGTTGAAATTTGGAAAAGATGTAAGTTACTATTCATATTCTCTCAATATTGTACCAAAAACAGATTAATGTTTACAATACAAACATAGCTATAACCAACTAACTATGGATTTTATACTTATATCTGTGAGCATTTTTTTTACAATTACAACTACTTTGTTAGCTATCATTTAAAGCGAACACAGAATTACCAATCAACTACAGAAAAGTTCTAAGTACTACAATCCAGAGAAAATATACTAATAGCTGATTTTATCTGAAAGGCGATTTGAAGTTAGATTTAGTATCTGTCACATGTACCAGAGCTATGTGAAATAATGTGCTTATCTGTAAGACTTTAAGTAGGACATCAGATGTTGTTAAATCGTACTGCAGTCATCTCAGTTTCAATAACGTACTAAACACTATTCATTGGAAAGAACGTGAGTTTGAACCCCAATGTACCGTTAAGAAAATGTAGGAGTCTACACCGCACAGCCATTGCCGTGGCAACTGTAAACACTTGCAGCTGATATCTCCATGCGTTGTGCTGCCTTGCTGTTGCTGATCTGTTCCCGTTAGTAGTTTTGTGGCATCCCATGTGGTCACAGTCTCAGGGACACACAGTGACCGCTGACGTACGTTTCACTATGTAAGCGTTTCTTTAATATGGTTTAAGTTAAAAAGGTTACATTCCCTCTACTTACTAATTGCAATTTTCTCCTCAGCCTGAGCCATTGTACAACTAAATTCGTTCTCAGCCTCTTTCTACTTAACCAGACATACATACTGCTTTATGCTCCCTACCTTGACCAGCGGTTGGGTAATATATCCCAGCAGTTCAAATCCTGACGGTCAGGATGACAACAGCGGCATCTCAATGTTCAAAAACCCAACTTATCCCGTTTTAAAATAGAGAACTTACAGAAACAATGCTACAATCCCCCTCTTTTGAGGTCCACAAACTGGGATTGTCCCTCCACAAGGGATGTAACCAGTTGCTAGTTAGAGCTTTAGCAGATTCACAGGGTCAGGCTTAAATTAGAATATTGTTGTTGTTTTTTAAATACAAGCTAGGCCACGTGTAACCAGCTTTAAACCAACTTATTTACTCAAAGAACAATCACAGAGCTAGATCATTCTGTTATCATGTAATTAGAACCACAGCTCTCAACCAACGTGTAGCCAATCAGAACATTAGAATAGCCAAGGGACTGGCCACACAAGCCAATCAGAGCATTAGGACACCCATGGGTCTCATCCAAGCTTTAAGCAATAATGAACATAAGAACAGTCAGGGATCTCAACCAAACTTTAGCCAGTCTGAGTATTCATGTGACAAATGTCAATAGAACAAACTATACAATAAGAAGCAGCAACTGATATGTGTGAAACAACACATATTATATAGATTCAACTTGTGTATTACAATACATACACAGCAAACCTCACTTCCTGCAGAACAAACCTTATATGTGCAAGTTTAAATAATCTTACTAATGAGTAGAAGCTTCTTTCTCAACAAAGATAAAACCAGATACCAGGCAGTCATATACAATAAATGGAACGAGGCACCTGTAATTAGTGGATATAACTGAATGCCAGGTGGCTTCACCATTAGGAACATAATACAGGACATTTCAGAAACCTGGTGTACAGGTAACCGGAAAAAGTTCTGGAACCCATATCAAGCAAGTTACCAATATTGTAGCACAGTATAAACAATGAAAGAAAATAACACAGTGGTTGCTTATGGTTACAGCACCCCGTTATGCAGCTGTTTCTTGTGCACTGGTAATCATAAATGTCTGCATTACCACTCACACATAGGAATAACATGCCAAATATAAGCTTCTAGATTTTTTCTGTTTGCAAACTCTCAAACCAGAGGGTCTCAAGAAGCTTCTAAATATAAGACGTTGTATGTATGTATGTTAGTTAGTGTTCACGCTAGGCAGTTTTAGCAGGGCGCCGCGCCCTGCCCGATTTTTTAAGGGCAAAACCCACCCTGCCCTTTCTGCGGCGCCCTGCTAAAACTGCCGCCCGTTTCCTGCCCTCACAGCGTGTAAAGATGCCGCGCGCATGCGCACGGCATCCATTCACGCTGAGAGAGCGCTTGGGGGAAGCCCAGCACCTCCGTAGGTGCTGGGCACGCCCCCAACAGTGACGCCGCCGGCCGCCCATGCCCTTTTTTTTACGTCAGCGGGCTGAACCGCCCACTTTTATTAACGCAATGACCCCGCCCCCTATCTTGCATGGCCGCGCCCCCTTTTCGCCGCATGCCCCTCTAGGTCCGGCGCCCTGCCCGGATTCTAGAGTGAACACTATGTATGTATGTACACACACACACACACACACACACACACACACACACACACACACACACACATATATATGTTGAGATGAAGTTGAGCCAACAAAGCCATACCTTCGACGTCGAAATAAGGCCAAGCAACTCAACTATGCACGAAAACACAGGAACTGGGGTGCAGAAAACGTGGCAGCAGGTGTTCTGGACTGATGAGTCAAATTTTTTTATATTTGGCTGTAACAGGAGGCAGTTTGTTTGCTGAAGGCCTGGAGAGCGGTACAATAATGAGTGTCTGCAGGCCACAGTGAAGCATGGTGGAGGTTCATTCACTTTGCACTTTGTTAATTGCTAAAAATAAACTATTAACACTTATATTTTTGAAAGTATTCTTACTGTGCATTTTTTCCATACCTGCCTAAAACTTTTGCACAGTACTGTATAGATAAATAGATAGAGATGGCATCGATTTCACAGTTGGATTGAAGACCTCTGGAGAGATGTTGACCCATACCATCTGGATAGCTTCCCACAGCTCCCTGATGTTTATAGCTACGGGATCTTCGGTGCAAATGGGCCTTCACACCACGTCCCATAAAGGCTCATTTGGATTCATGTTGTGCAAATGTGGTGGCCACGCCATTCCTTGGAACTATCCAGAATGGTCCTCTAACAAATTCTGGAAAACTAGGAATTGATAACAGAGTGCATTATCCTGCTGGAATAGTCCATTATTGTAGGTATAGATGAACTCCATGAAGGGCTGCAAATGTCCATCAAGTGATGAAACATAGTGGCTACCAGTCAATGATGTATTCAAGTAGACCAGTGGACCCAACCCATGCCTCTTTAACACACACCACACTATTATGGAACCACCACCAGTCTGCAAAGTGCCTTGTTGACAACTGGGGTTCATGGCCTCATGGGGTCTGCGCCACACCCAAACCCTACCATCAGTCCTCCAATTAACAACATCACGAATCCAGGTGAGGCACTGTGTCCGGTGTCATAGTGTCATAGGGAAACTCTTGTGGGTCTTCTGGTGCCATATCTCAGGGAAGCTAGAGAACGCTGCACTGACTGCCCCTGACAACCGATCATGATGATAATTAATACATAAACCTGCCTGGGAACATGACCTACACACAATGGTGAGAACGGCTGTGCAATCGGTTCAGTGGTTTCAAAGTTTATCTCCTTCAAACTAACAAATATACATACAAACAAACAAACAGACAGACTTTCATTTACAGTATAAGATGTATAGAAGATAACCTGATGGTGTCTGAGGGTTAGCATACCCACATCGCATGTATTTACTGTTCAGTGGATGTCGCTAGGTCAGACCGGTTCCGGTATGAATGGTCGACCATGTTATGGTCGACAGTCATTAGGTCGACCACTATTGGTCGACATTGACATGGTCGACATGGACACATGGTCGACGCATGAAAATGGTCGACACATGAAAGGTCGACACATGAAAAGGTCGACATGAGTTTTTTTACTTTTTTTGGTGTTGTTTTTTGCGTAAAGTGACTGGGAACCCCAATTAGTGCACCGCGTCCCCTCGCATGGCTCGCTTTGCTCGCCATGCTTCGGGCATGGTGCCTTCGCTACGCTACCGCTTCGCTTGGTACAGATTACCGTTCAAATCGTAGTCCACGTGGATCGTAAAGTATGGAAACGTTCCCCAAAAGAAAAAGAAAAAACTCATGTCGACCTTTTCATGTGTCGACCTTGCATGTGTCGACCATTTCCAGGTGTCGACCATGTGTCCATGTCGACATTGTCAATGTTGACCAACAGTGGTCGACCTAATGACTGTCGACCATAACATGGTCGACCATGTGAACGGATACCGGTCAGACCTACCTACGTTACAAAAAGCAGACAAATCCTGATATTCCATGATCTGGCCAAACACCACCAAGCTCAGCCTAAACCATGTCCCAATTCAACCAAACATCATTCAGGTCGGACTACGTTATCACACGGCCATACATCTCTTTGGGTCCATGAATGTGGAAGGTCCTTCCCTGGTAGATGAGGTACAGTATGCCGTAAGGAGATATTCCATTTGCATTATACTTACAGCAATTATAGTAAACACATTATCCATTTAATTCTAATATCCCACTAACTGTTGGGCACTTGTGAGGACAGACCCTTTTCTTGGCTGCTTCTATCACTTCCCATTTAATGGCACAGGAGTAAAATCTCTTACAAAGCGGGCGCAAGTCCAGCCGGCTGGAGAAATATAAGACTTCTATACAGCGTTGATGCCTCCCGTGATATATACACTGAGTGCATTATTTCTACAGTCATGCTTATAAATAGAATATGAATATTCTGTTAGCAAGAGACTTGGAACCCCTCTTGAACAGTCATCCTGGCTGCCCATGTGCTTGGAAAACTGCCAAGGATTCCCCAAACCTGAATCTTTTCTTACATCGCTACTATTATCCTCATCCTGCCAATTAGGGACAACCCAATGTTGTATCTCCAGACCCTGAACATTACCACCGCCAGAACTGCCCTCAGGACGGATGGATTGCCACCAGCAACGGTGACACAACCCCACTTACCCAACTCATTTCATTTGGGGAGTTCATCAAATTCCGAGGGTAGACCAGCCTCCTGAATCTTGGTCACTTGCCCAGTGAGCCGGGTGGTCCGGAGCTTGATGACACCAATCCCACCATGCATCCCCAAAGTTCCCACCTGGACCCACTCACTTCAAGGCCAGCAAGTGTGAGCAAGCTTTATCTGTCCCAGCATTTATGAAGGATTGTCGCTATACAAACTGTATCCTTACTCAATCAGACGTGGCATCCCTCAAGCCAGGAGCCGCGTTTACTGTATGCAGTAACTGGAATTTATTTTTCTGAAATCCTATTATCAAGAAACTTATGGAACCAGAAGAAAACAGTATTGCTGTCTGCTGATAACCTCACACACCATAAAGATATTGGGGGTTATTCAGAGTTGTTAGCGATTGGGCAAAATCATGCTGCACTGCAGGTGGGACAGATATAACATGTGCAGGGAGAGTTAGATTTGGGTGGGGTGTGTTCAAACTGAAATCTAAATTGCAGTGTAAAAATAAAGCAGCCAGTATTTACCCTGCACAGAAACAAAATAACCCACCCAAATCTAACTCTCTCTGCACATGTTACATCTGCCCCACTTGCAGTGCACATAGGGGGTAATTCAGATCTCATCGCTGCTGTGCTTTTTCACACAGCGGGTGATCAGATCCGAACTGCGCATGCGTATGCACCGCAATGTGCAGGCGCGACGGACGGCAAAGGGGTTCGCCGGTCAACGATGGGTTTGTGTGAAGGGTCCATTCGCACAGGCATTCGCAAGGAGATTGACAGGAGGAAGGCGTTTGCGGGTGTCAACTGATCGTTTTCAGGGAGTGGTTGGAAAAACGCAGGCGTGTCCATGCGTTTGCAGGAAGGGTTCCTGACTTCAATTCTGGTCCCGGACAGGCTGATGTGATCGCAACGGCTGAGTAAGTCCTGGGCTGCGCAGCGATTGCACACAATCAGTGTGTACAGCTCTGCTACACATGCGTTCGCACACTTGCACAGCGAAAATACACTCCCCTGGGCGGCGACTATCTGATCGCAACAGTGCAAAAATCGCTGCCTAGCAATCAGATCTGAATTGCCCCCAAGGTTTTGCCCACTTGCTAACTTTTTTGGTTTGCTAACAACTCTGAATAATCCCCATCATCACCAAGGGGGTCATTCCGAATTGATCGCTCGCTAGCTATTTTCTGCAGCGCTGCGATCAGATAGTCGCCGCCTATAGGGGAGTGTATTTTAGCTTTGCAAGTGTGCGAACGCATGTGCAGCCGAGCGGTACACAAACAGTTTGTGCAGTTTCAGAGTAGCGCAGAATTTACTCAGCTGCTGCGATCACTTCAGCCTGTCCGGTCCCAGAAATTACGTCAGACACCCGCTCTGCAAACGCTTGGACACGCCTGCATTTTTCCAACCACTCCCTGAAAACGGATAGTTGACACCCACAAACGCCTTCTTCCTGTCAATATCCTTGCGATCGGCTGTGCGAATGGATTCTTCGTTAAATCCATCACCCAGAACCGATCCGCTTTGTACCCGTACGACGCACAGTTTTGCCAAGTTTTGACCTGATCGCAGTGCTGCAAAAAATAGCTAGCGTTCAATCAGGTTGCAATGACCCCCCCAAGTCCCTTCTTCACTCTAAGGAGCACTGCTAAACAGTTTAATAAAGAGAGGAGTGTGATCTAGAACCCTGCACAGATTGAGTAGGAGGACATCGCTGGGATAAACGTTACAATATGGCAGTTTTTATCAGTACAAGAATGAGGCAGCAAATATTTGATCATTTCTACAGAATTTCTACAGAAATTGCACAGAACACCGCGTTCCCCTGAAGACACACTTGTGCGTACAACCTTCTCTGACACATACAGTAGCAAACTCATCTGAGCTGTCAGTGTAATATCCATCTGCAGCCAGAGCTGAGCAGGAAAAGGAACAAGACACTAAACTAGCAGTTTAGTGTCAGGATACTGTCAATCAAGCATTTATGGCAAGCTTAATTTGTAAAGAGCGTCACTGTGCTTGCATTGACCTATCTGTGGCCTTGATTTAGAGAGGGACGCAATGTTACTGGGCTTGCGTCACCGCGCAGGACCCGCGAAGGCCTTACGGCTTTGGACGCAGTGAGGATTTATTTGCAAAGTGAGTAACAGGCAGGGAGCATCTGTGTTAGGTAACAGAGGGTGGCCAATCAAAAGCCGGCACGTCGCGACCATTCCGGGGGCATGTTACAGTATGCAACTGCAATACCCTATGCAGTTAAAATAGAACTGTCGCCTTACATACGACGGACAAGCTGCGCGACCTTACAGCAACTAAGAAGGTCGGTTATCAACCGATGTGCGTCTGATGGTTGCGTCTTTGTACATAAGCAAATCTCAAACGCTCCCAGTGGGCACTTCTGTACAAATCCCGGCAACTTGCGACATTTGTATATTTGCGCACATCCGCTGTGTATTGGATCACAGCTGCAGTTGCAATTGCGTCCATCAGTGATATTAAAAGCATGAAATGCAACAGAACACCGGATCGTTTTAAGTTCCCCAAGAAGAAAAGTGTGGAAGCCTCTACTACAGAGAGGCAGCTGCTGTGGAGGCATGCTGGGATTTGTAGTTCTATATCTGCTGCACAGCCACATGTTGCCAGTCTCTGTACTAATTAGTAGACAGATGCATGTGTCCACTGACACTGGCTGGATAGAAAAGTGAAGGAAATCCTGGATTACAAGGACTATATAAGAACATCCAGGACATGTGAATCAATGAGTCAGTTCTTTGCCTGATATCTTTCAAAAAAAATATATATTTTAGAAATGAAATATTTTTGCAGTAAGCGTGCCCCCTTACCATTCATCCAAGATGCAGCGCCTCTTCTGCTGTCAGCCCCTAAATACACCCTTCCACTGCTCTACAGTTACCCACATCAGGCAAGCAACAGCTGACAGCAGATCGCCCTCTAGGGGCATCACTGGGTACAGCAACTCAGCTCCAATTGTCATTAACCCATTAACCCAAGTGACATGAAATGCACAGCACATACCTAGAATAACTCTCCCGCAGCAAAATGTAACAACTCAATAACACACATAAGTAACACCAACAAGATATTCCCTTCTGGGTCATGCTACATACACTTAGTACTTACATACAGTTTGCTGTCAGGTAACCCTTTCACTCCCAGGGCAAGGAGAACTACAGGCAGTGTGCAGAGACAGAGTGCTACTCTGGCGCAAGTACGGACCTCCTGTGCGCAATTTACTCAGCCACTGATGCACTTTGAAACCCCAATGCAGCCGATGGGCTCAGGGGCTCATACACAGCACCAGGCAGACTGAGAGGGTAAAATCCACTAATGAACAAGCCTGCAAGTTGCCTACAGAAAACTGCAAAGTTTTTTTTTTTTTAATTTGTATTTTTAACTCCCATTTCCTTCCTTCCTCTTGAAACTCAATTCGTGCAAGATAAAAAGCTCAGAGAGGTTAGCTGAGAACTGGGGCTCATGCAGGCAGGCACAGAGCTGGACTCACTGCAGGCACAGAGCTGGACTCACTGCAGGCACAAAGCTGGTCTCACTGCAGGCACAGAGCTGGACTCACTGCAGGCACAAAGCTGGTCTCACTGCAGGCACAGAGCTGGACTCACTGCATGCACAGAGCTGGACTCACTGCAGGCACAAAGCTGGTCTCACTGCAGGCACAAAGCTGGTCCCACTGCAGGCACAGAGCTGGACTCACTGCAGGCACAAAGCTGGTCTCACTGCAGGCACAGAGCTGGTCTCACTGCAGGCACAGAGCTGGTCTCACTGCAGGCACAGAGCTGGTCTCACTGCAGGCACAGAGCTGGTCTCACTGCAGGCACAGAGCTGGACTCACTGCAGGCACAGAGCTGGTCCCACTGCATGCACAGAGCTGGTCTCACTGCAGGCACAGAGCTGGTCTCACTGCAGGCACAGAGCTGGACTCACTGCAGGCACAGAGCTGGTCCCACTGCATGCACAGAGCTGGTCTCACTGCAGGCACAGAGCTGAATGCACAGAGCTGGTCCCACTGCAGGCACAAAGCTGGTCTCACTGCATGCACAGAGCTGGTCTCACTGCAGGCACAGAGCTGAATGCACAGAGCTGGTCCCACTGCAGGCACAAAGCTGGTCTCACTGCATGCACAGAGCTTATCTCACTGCATGCACAGAGCTTATCTCACTGCAGGCACAAAGCTGGTCCTAAGCTGGTCCCACTGCATGCACAGAGCTGGGAGGGGGGGGGGGCAGCCCCTGTGCTCACCTGGAGTGGGGAGGGGGAGATCCTGGAATTGCTGCTGCTTCCTCTCTCTGGGTCAGTGTGTCAGGAGCCGGTCTCTGTCCTCTTCTCCTGCGGGCACTGTGGTTCCAGAGCTTGTAATGCTGCTCTGCTGGGTCAGGAGTGGGAGAACAAACACGACTGTGTGCGAGGATGGAGAGTGACAGAGAGAGAGAGAGGGAGAGAGAGAGAGAGAGAGAGAGAGAGAGAGACAGAGTGTGGAGTGAGTGCACGGTGCAGCACAGGCAGAGGGAGCCGGTGTGTGCACTCTCTCATTCCGATGCATGCACACGACTTGCCCCCAGCAGAGGAGGTGCTGCAGCACTGGGGGCTCATCCTGGTGCACAGGAGGGGGGCTGCCTGCAGTGGGACATCACTACTACAGGTCATGTTGAAAGAAACAGAAATCTTGTGTGTTTTGTTTGTTTTATGTATTTATTTATTTATTTATTTATAGATTGTTGTTACTATTACAATGTAATCCATTTTGTTTTGGTTTTGCATCTATTTTCTCTACCTTGTATATCCCTGTGTGTTATGCTTGTGCTGTAATAATAATAAAAATAATGATAATCATTTTAATAATAATATTCTAAATTTGAGGTTGCTGCAGAACCTCTTGAGAAGCATTACGCTATGGATGCTAAACTCTCTCCCGATCACACTGTCATTGTGTTAAGGAGTAACATGGAACGGCAGCTGGGCTCCCGCCATCAAAACTTTGGATGCCTTAGTTCACGTTAGTTCACGTATGCACGAGAAAAAACAGTGCACATGTACAATAACAACCCACAGACTTTCTGCATGTTAAACAGCTGATTTTGGCTATACATTAACATCGAATGGCCATCGCTTTCACGCCACTCAATGGCTGCTGTCATCATCAAGCTACCATCGGATGATGAAAACACTAACGTCGCAAAAAAAGCATTGATGGTGTCAAAAATTGAACGCAAATTGAAAGCAGAATGCATAGTTAGATAACTCCTGTTGTGGAGCTAAGGGTGACATTTACTAAGCAGTGATAAGAGCGGAGAAGTGAGCCAGTGGAGAAGTTGCTCCATCAACCAATCAGCAGCTCTGTATCATTTTATAGTATGCAAATTATAGATGTTACTTCAGTGCTGATTGGTTGCCATGGGCAACTTCTCCACTGGTTCACTTCTCCACTCTTATCACTGCTTAGTAAATGTTCCCCTAAAAGTCCCAGTATGCTATGGGCAACTTCTCCACTGCTTGATTCTTCAACCCCATAGCACTGTACTTACATATATAAAAGTTGGGACACTCATGGTCCACATGAGACTAGGAGGTGAACGCAAAGTCACAGAAATTCAAGATGTATTAAATGTACCAGACATGAGGACAATCCTCGTAGTCATAAGTGTCATTGAACAGAAAGGATTTCCAGTTCAGAAAAAGAAAATGTGTCGTGCGCAACGAAAGAGGGACAGTAATAGCGACAGGTGCCCAGTGCCGATGACTATACAGTATCTCCTTGACACAGAGGAGTGTTGTGTGGTGATGACTTCTGACTCACAGACTGTGGAACTCTGGCTAGGTCATCTTGGGTATGACAATGTCCAGAAACGTCTTGACAGAACAGCGACAGGCAGTGTCGGACGTGGGGGCAGATGTATTAACCTGGAGAAAGCATAAGGAAGTGATAAACCAGTGATAATTGCAAGGTGATAAAGGCACCAGCCAATCAGCTCCAATATGTAAATTAACAGTTAGGATCTGATTGGCTGGTGCCTTTATCACCTTGCACATATCACTGGTTTATCACTTCCTTATGCCTTCTCCAGGTTAATACATCTGCCCCTGGGGCATGAATGGCCCGCCGGGGGGATGCAGTGATAGGGGTCCATACGTAGGGGTGTGGTCAGCCTACAAAGGGGGTGTGGCCAACCCCCACAGAGGCTTGAAATACACAATAGTCTAGTGCAGTGTAATGCAACATATCTACCATGTATAATACAAGTGTACAGTCTGGAGCCTGATCCCTAGAGGAAGGAGTGGGCACTGAGGCAGTGGGGCCTACCGGTGGTTTTCCCTGTACCCCTGTGGGCCAGTCCAAGCCTGGTGACAGGTATATCCGTGAACAACACTGAAAGGCCAGTGTGCAAGAGCTGTATGCACAGCAGACAAGCAAAGCCCTAGTCCCTTCCCAAAACCAGCAATTACTGCAGATGCACCCCTGGAATTGGTGCATACCGGTGGCTGTGGTACGATGGTAGCAGAATTAGTCAGAGGATGCAGATACTTCATAACATTCATCGATGGCTTCACTAGAATGAGACACGTTTACTTCATCACAGAAAAGAGTGACATGAGGAATAAGAGCGCATGCTACAAGAGATTAGTAAAAGCTCCAACTGGTCACACGTTGAAAGTCTTGAGGTGTGACAATTTATAATTTACTACCGGTTATTCATATAGCGCAGACATATTCCGCAGAGAATATTTGGCCACTCACATCAGTCCCTGCCCCGGTGAATTTTACAATCTGTGTTGGAGGAGATTATCTAAACGGGTCGGGGCTGTGTTACCGGCGGCAGTCGGCATCCCGACGGGCGGGGGGGGGGGGGGGGGAGCGCGGGGCTTGCCACAGGTTCTATTCCCACTCTATGGGTGTAGCGGACACCCACGAGTGGGAATAGCCCCCTTCAGTCGGCATGCCGACCGTCTGTATTGTCAGTGTTCAGGATGCAGGGGGAGGTTATGTCACCATCGGTCTCCTAACTATCGATCACATGACAGCATTCCATCTAAACATAGGACGTTGAAATCTTCTTAAAGCAGCTGATCATTGCATACATGCCAGAGGACAGGGGCAGATTCAGAATGGGGCGGATGAAGCTACAGCTCCAGGCCTCCACATAAAAATAGGCCTAATAACATGGAAGCCCGATGATGACTAGCTGGCCACGTAGAAGATGTACTCACCGCATGCATGTGAGGGCTGCAGCTGTTGCCCCACCAAGTCCAGGTGCTGGGGGCTCACTTGTTTGCACCTCATCATGGACCATGTACGAGAAGCCAGACACCACCACACACTGATCCCTCCAGCAGGAGCCGGCATCGGCCAATGACAGATAGCATCAGTGCGCGTCTGGCCCAGGGCTTACTGGGAGTTGTAGTCTGCATCCAGCTCTGCACACTTAGGACAAAGAACAATCGTGGGAGGATGCTGGACTGTCTGAGTGCCCCCTTACATTCGGCTCCCGGGTCATGGTCCCCCTCTCCCCCCCCCCCCCCCCCCCAGTAGTGAGGGCCACACTAGTTTCTACTTCTTTCACAAACCACGCTGGCTTCCTTTTCCTTGTGGTTTTCCTAAGCATTTTGATGCAGAGGTTTGTTGCTTTTACGATTGCACTTTTTGTAATTATTCCCACCTCTCCTGCGCTGCTTTCAAGTTCCTCCGCTCTGCCAAAGAATCGCTTACACGTTTTACCATCCCTACAAAATCAGATTCCTAAAATCTAACACCTATGTTTTGTATGGGATGAGTCGGTCTTTATTCTGAACCATACTGCTTGATGATCACTGGATCCCAGGTTCTCACCCACATTTACATCAGATATTCTGTCACCATTTGTATGTATTTTAGGCTAATATTAAGTATTAATATTAAGTAACTCTGTCGACCTTTGCCCATTAGCAAATTTGCTAGCTAATGGGCAAAACCATGGGGGTCATTCTGAGTCGTTCGCTCATTGCCGATTTTCGCTATGCTGCGATTTGTTGCTAACTGCGCATACGCATGGTACGCAAAGCGCACGCGCTAAGTTATTTAACACAAAACTTAGTAGATTTGCTGGTGTTCGAGCTACGCTTTTCAGTCGCTCTGCTGATCGGTGAATGATTGACAGGAAAGGGGCGTTTCTGGGTGGTAACTGAGCGTTTTCCGGGAGTGTGCTAAAAAACGCAGGCGTGTCAGGGAAAAACGCAGGAGTGTCTGGAGAAACGGGGGAGTGGCTGGCCAAACGCAGGGCGTGTTTGTGACGTCAAACCAGGAACTAAACGGACTGAGCTGATCGATATCTAGGAGTAGGTCTGGAGCTACTCAGAAACTGCAGGGAATTATTTAGTAGCAGTTCTGCTAATCTTTCGTACTGTATAATTACTAGCGAAATGACCCATTAATAATCTTATTTTAATTAGTACAGCTCTTTTTTGCCATAACAGAGCTGCTTCTGTATGTAGTTAATTATTTGTTAATTACTATAAAGTGTTTGCTGTCTAACCGTTCCTATATCATGCGGGGGGGTGGATCATTAGATCGACAGTGTCTAGGTCGACAGTGTTTAGGTCGACAGTCACTAGGTCAACAGGGTTGGAAGGTCGACAGGGTTTCTAGGTCGACATGTGCTAGGTCGACAGGTGAAAAGGTCGACATGAATTTTATTTGTATTTTTTTGGTGTCGTTTTCTTCGTAAAGTGACCGGGAACCCCAATTAGTGCGCCGTGTCCCCTCGCATGGGCACAGGTTACCATTCCATGCGTAGTCCACGTGGATCGTTAAGTATGAAAAAGTTCAAAAAAAGAAAAATTTTTGAAAAACTCATGTCGACCTTTTGACCTGTCGACCTAGCACATGTCGACCTAGAAACCCTGTCGACCTATAGTGGTCGACCTAAACATTGTCGATCTAGACAGTGTCGATCTTCAGACCGGATCCCATCATGCGGCATATAATTCTGATTCCTATTATTATTAGAAAATGAGATTTCTGTGCAATATAAGGTGATAAGTCTCCAGGTTGCTGCAAGGAACTGGCTTTTATCCAGATACATATACTACATTGTTTGTGTAGTAAAGAGAAGAACATGAAGAGGACGACTTACTAAAAGAGACATATGAATAGGGACTCCATCCTCAGACGTATATATAACGGGTGCAGGGTATGCAGTGCACGTAGGCCAGCACTGCATACCCTGCACCTGTATATTATACTGGGTCCGGGCTGCATTACTGGTGGCCGGGGTCCCTGGAGTCCAGAATCCTGACGCCGGGGTCCCGGACGCTGTCCCTTCTAGTCTGTATTTTGAGGCTTTGAAATGCAGGGGGAGTTAATGTGACCGTCGGTCTCCTATCCATTAGTCACATAACTACATGCCATTATACTCACCTCTCCAGAGTCCTGCATCCACTACCTTCCATCTCTCCAGCCACGGATCCACAGCCAGAACATCTGCAAGTCACCATACTTAAGGATTGTTCGGACCTCAAAATTCAAGGACTGGTAAATATCCCTAACAGGAAACAGCCTGGACTGACACATTATGGGGGGTCATTCCGAGTTGATCGCAGCCAGCAACTTTTTGCTGCTGGTGCGATCAACTAATCCCCGCCTATGGGGGACTGTATTTTAGCTTAGCAGGGCTGCGAACGCTTGTGCAGCCCTGCTTTGCTTAAAAAGTTTTGTGCAGCTGAAAAGTAAGCCTGGATCTACTTACCCTGTGCGACGGATCCAGCGACGTTCCACCCGGCTTTGACGTCAGACATCCACCCTCCGTTTACCTGGACACTCCTGCGTTGGGACAACCACTTCTCGAAAACGGCCTCCAACGGTGAGTATCCACCCCGGAAAGCCTCTCCGCTGTCAATCTTCTTCTGTCCAGCGCTGCGTCTTTTTTTTCGCTGGGCGCTCCGTTGCCCAGCGACATCCGTCGCCGGGCAACGACGCGCGTGCGCAATGCGCACAACGTGCATGCGCAGTTCCAACCCGTTCGCACGGCAGCGAAGAACCGCAGCGTACGAACGGGTCGGAATGACCCCCTATATTGCTGGGACTTTAGCAGTTCATTATGTGGGTACAAACCAGCCTGAGCTCACTGTTTTGCACTAGAATATTGTTGTGCATATTGGAATGTGTGCAAATTTGCTTTTTTAACATTGACCTTTTAAGTGGGAAATTTCACTGTTTTTTTATTTTTTTATTTAATAAATATTGAATTATTACTTTTATCAGCTGCACCGTTATATTTCTTGAATAGTTACATTTTCATTGGTAATATTTCCATCATATTTGTATTAACCGTTTACCTTTAATAGCGCTGTACAGGGGTGTAACTCCCGGAGGCAGTGGAAACACCTGCCTCCGGGCTCCAAGCCCTGAAGGGGCACCTACAGGTACATATGGTAGGTAGATATGGTAGAGGTAGATTTGCTATCTTAGGGCTTGATTCGGCACAGCATGCTATTAAATTTGCCTACGTAGATTCCCGATTATCGCGCAGGCCACATTCTGCGCATGTGCAGAACGGATCCTGAGTGACCACTTGCAGTACTCCTTCAGCCTCTGCCTGATTGACAGGCTACACGCAAAAGCATCTAGTATTCACCCTGCATGCAAACATAATAAATGTATTTGCACCCGGGGCCGTACAGACCTGGACTAGGCCCCAGTACTTTTCGGGGGAAGGGGGGGGGGCTAATTGTGGGAAGCATGGAGTACCTGCACTCATCTAAAGTTTCATGTTGATACTTACTCTCCAGGAATGTTCAGAGGCTCCTGAATCTTGGGTACCCGAAGAGTGGCCGATTCTCCCAGAAGCCACTGGCCAGCCTCCCATGGCCGTCTGATGGTGCAAATGAAACGGGATTGCATCAGTGTAGACCCCCCCCCACACACACACACACACACACACACACACACACACACTACACAGTGCCTGTAATCGCGACATTGTATAGCGGGGGTAGGGCTATGAATGCACAAATGCACTATCATGTTCCCTGTGTCGCCCACATGGTCATTAACCCCCCAACATTTTGCAAGAGTGGGTTGATACAAGATTCAGAACATCTTTCACAGACTGAGAGGGACATGTACTAAGCAGTGATAAAAGTGGAGAAGGGAACCAGTGGAGCAGTTGCCATGGTGACCAATCAGCATTGTCGTAACATTTATAATTTGCCTACTATAAATGTATACAGAGCAGCTGATTGGTTGCCATGGGCAACTTCTCCACTGGCTCACTTCTCCACTTTTATCACTGCTTAGTACATATCCCCCTGAGTAAAGGGGTTGACAGGACCGGTCTGATGGAAGGTCATTTTTAAATCTAATAAATATAATTTAGTATATTTTAGGCATGATGGTTATTGGGAAAAACAAAGTCGGGTGTGATCCCGGAATTAGATGTCACGCATGTACTGTATAATGAATGCACTAGGTGTATAAACTGTTCCAGCTCCAGGAGAATTGTTCTGTTGCCAGGTTGCTTGTATGATGTAACCCGCATACTGTGTCTATAGAGAAAGCATCAATTATCCCCAACTATCCCAGAAGATGTCATCTAATCCTCAGCCACCTTAATATGAGCAACACCTGCAAATATGTCCAGAGTATCGGTATGTGATCCGCCGCACGGGGTGCCGAATGTCTGTATACCGACATCGGCATCCCAGGGACTAGAATGCCGGCAGGGGGGAGCGCGCATAACAAAGCCCCTTGCAGTCTCGCTGCGCTCGCCATGCTGGAGGCTCGGTGGCAAGATTAGCTTAGCTCGCCACAGGTTGTATTCTCCCTCTGTGGGTGTTGTGGACACCCATACAGTGGGAATCACCTACCTCACCGGTATTCTGGCGGCGGTATAGTACACTCGTCGAGATCCCGGCGCCGGTATTGAGACAGCCGGAATCCCAACGGGCGGTCTGTTAACCGCATACCCTATCCAGGGTAGAAGTCTGTTTGGGATAACAAGTACTATCTTCTCAGGGTATCTTAGTATTGTGAGTGCTGTCTGTGTGTTATGCTCTCAGTCTGTTACGCGATACATTATAGAACACAATGGGGGAATTCAATTGTTTTGTGGGCACCCACCGGAGCTATTCCATTGTTCCCCCCCATGGGCAAGCATGCCATGCACCCAGTAGTACCGGGATTAGGCGCGCAAAGCGGCTTAACCCATCTAAAGTCCTTGTGAGAGTGGCTAAACCCATCTAAAGTCCTGGTGAGAGAGGCTCAACCCGTCTAAAGTCCTGGTGAGAGTGGCTAAACCCGTCTAAAGTCCTGGTGAGAGAGGCTAAACCCGTTTAAAGTCCTGGTAAGAGTGGCTAAACCCGTCTAAAGTCCGGGTGAGAGAGGCTAAACCCGTCTAAAGTCCGGGTGAGAGAGGCTAAACCCGTCAAAAGTCCCGGTGAGAGTGACTAAACCTGTCTAAAGTCCTGGTGAGTGTGGCTAAACCCGTCTAAAGTCCTGGTAAGAGTGGCTAAACCTGTCTAAAGTCCTGGTGAGAGTGGCTAAACCCGTCTAAAGTCCTAGTAAGAGTGGCTAAACCCGTCTAAAGTCCTGGTGAGAGAGGCTAAACCCGTCTAAAGTCCTGGTGAGAGTGGCTAAACCCGTCTAAAGTCCTGGTGAGAGTGGCTAAACCCGTCTAAAGTCCTGGTGAGAGTGGCTAAACCCGTCTAAAGTCCTGGTAAGAGTGGCTAAACCCGTCTAAAGTCCGGGTGAGAGAGGCTAAACCCGTCTAAAGTCCGGGTGAGAGAGGCTAAACCCGTCAAAAGTCCCGGTGAGAGTGACTAAACCTGTCTAAAGTCCTGGTGAGTGTGGCTAAACCCGTCTAAAGTCCTGGTAAGAGTGGCTAAACCCGTCTAAAGTCCGGGTGAGAGTGGCTAAACCCGTCTAAAGTCCGGGTGAGAGAGGCTAAACCCGTCAAAAGTCCCGGTGAGAGTGACTAAACCTGTCTAAAGTCCTGGTGAGTGTGGCTAAACCCGTCTAAAGTCCTGGTAAGAGTGGCTAAACCTGTCTAAAGTCCTGGTGAGAGTGGCTAAACCCGTCTAAAGTCCTAGTAAGAGTGGCTAAACCCGTCAAGTCCTGGTGAGAGAGGCTAAACCCGTCTAAAGTCCTGGTGAGAGTGGCTAAACCCGTCTAAAGTCCTGGTGAGAGTGGCTAAACCCGTCTAAAGTCCTGGTAAGAGTGGCTAAACCCGTCTAAAGTCCGGGTGAGAGAGGCTAAACCCGTCTAAAGTCCGGGTGAGAGAGGCTAAACCCGTCAAAAGTCCCGGTGAGAGTGACTAAACCTGTCTAAAGTCCTGGTGAGTGTGGCTAAACCCATCTAAAGTCCTGGTAAGAGTGGCTAAACCTGTCTAAAGTCCTGGTGAGAGTGGCTAAACCCGTCTAAAGTCCTAGTAAGAGTGGCTAAACCCGTCAAGTCCTGGTGAGAGAGGCTAAACCCGTCTAAAGTCCTGGTGAGAGTGGCTAAACCCGTCTAAAGTCCTGGTGAGAGTGGCTAAACCCGTCTAAAGTCCTGGTAAGAGTGGCTAAACCCGTCTAAAGTCCGGGTGAGAGAGGCTAAACCCGTCTAAAGTCCGGGTGAGAGAGGCTAAACCCGTCAAAAGTCCCGGTGAGAGTGACTAAACCTGTCTAAAGTCCTGGTGAGTGTGGCTAAACCCATCTAAAGTCCTGGTAAGAGTGGCTAAACCTGTCTAAAATCCTGGTGAGAGAGGCTAAACCCGTCTAAAGTCCTGGTGAGAGTGGCTTTACCCGTCTAAAGTCCTGGTGAGAGTGGCTTTACCCGTCTAAAGTCCTGGTGAGAGTGGCTAAACCGTCTAAAGTCCTGGTGAGAGTGGCTAAACCCGTCTAAAGTCCTGGTGAGAGTGGCTAAACCTGTCTAAAGTGTGGCTAAACCCATCTAAAGTCCTGGTGAGAGTGGCTAAACCCGTCTAAAGTCCTGGTGAGAGTGGCTAAACCCGTCTGTGTGGCTAAACCCGTCTAAAGTCCTGGTCAGCGCCAGAACCTTCACACGTTTCAGATGGCACCTCATGAGGCTGCAAACTGAAATATATGTCGTCGACCCAACTCTCCCATCCCCCTTCCCAGCATAAACTGAATTCCCCCCAAGGAGTCATATGGCGAAGGTGGCCGGGGCCTTATTCTGGAGTGCAACAGAATATTAGCCAAGCAAGAAACTGAATAAAGAATAAATGATAGAATAAACCATTTTTACCATTTTAACACTGAATTCGTCGTCTCTGAGCAACAAAAACAAAAAAGCAATCCTTCTTTTCCATTCCATAACGTCAAATTGGCAGGTATTGTCTGTGTAATTACACAAGAGGCATGCCTGGACCGTCCTCCTGAAATGATCCATTCTTTACTGTAGTTTTCTATTTCAACACCTACTAATGAATACGGAGCAGTTAGCAAGTATTCGAGTATTAGCCGGGAGGCTGAGAATAAAACTCCCCCATAGATATTTATTTCTATGTCATCCAGTAAATACGGTGCAATTATGACATCATTTTAATCCAGCCGCAGCCAGACGTGTGGTTTTTTTTTCACAGTTATTTAATTGTTTATTGATAGAGATGAGCAAGTCTGAACACTTCCAATATGGCGGTATGGTTTCAGCTAATGCAGAGGCTGTTTAGTTCTGGCTACTGTTTTTTGGAAGCAGATAGTCAGAATGCAAACTTTGCCTAAGTTATATACCCCCCTTCCCTTCCCCCATAAGTGAAAGTAAATTACTCAGAAGAAATGATGATGATGATGATGATGATGATGATGATGATGATGATGATGATGTACATCTGCACATATGTGATTATAAAATTATTTATTATTTATTTACAGTTTCTTATATAGCGCAGCATATTCTGTTGCGCTCTACAATCGGAAACAACAGTGATAAGACAAACTGGTTCATAACAGACAGACATAGAGGTTGGAGGGCCCTGCTCGCAAGCTTACAATCTATAGGGAATTAGGAAGGCTACACAATCATAGGCACTATCTATAGCATAGCGGTCCCACCATAAAATGTACATTTCACTGAAGATTGTGTTATCCCGCTGCGATTTGGGCACAGCCATCTCTGATTACCCCAATCCAGTCAGTACAGTTAACGAGCGATTATAATACTACCTTTATAAAAGTTATATAACCACTGGGGCATTCCAGATTCCTCTGTCTGTATTTGGTGCTAGAAAAGCGCCTCAGTCTGCCCCTAGCCCCGCCCTCTGTTCTGACCACTCATGCCCCCTCTCTTTCTACTGCCCCCCCCCCCCCCCCTCTTTGTTATTCTCTCCCATCTTCCATCTGGGCTGGGTCTGTTCCTCTCCCTAGCACATGGAGTTGTTGGGGAGCAAATCCCGGCTCCCACTGCAGGACAAACCATACACAATTATTACATAGATGATTACCCTTAACACAACTCTAGGCTTTGTTAGTGGATAGCAGATACCTACTGTATCTATAGCCAGATTAAGGGGGGATGCAAGGCATACTGTACCCAGGGCCCCCCTTTGTCAACGGGCCCCCCAGCCAGAACACACTGACATCACTAGCTTTCCCTCTTAAGCAGCAGCAGAACCAGCAGCCAGAATGTGAGCAGGACAGTATGCAGTGCAGGCAAAGACACAGGGTTATCATGTTTCATGTACTGCTGACAGAGCTTTCCGACCAGAGGAGAGATAGGAGGGTGGAGAGAGCTGTAAGTGACACAGGGATCCCATCTTCTCCTCACTGCCTGGGTGTCTGAGTCCTGTGTAAACTGTTATGCAACTAAACCATTTGGGTCTAGAGATATAGACACACACACATAGAGAGTCCTCCTGAGTCCTGTCCCAGTGTGTAAGTAGTACAGAGGCTGCTGCTATTCTTGCATGTGACAAGATAAATTATTTTGGTTTTCTATGTGTATTTTAAAGTTAAGTTGTCTTTGTTCCAATACAAGAAACATTTATAAAATAGTTGTCTTTCAATTAGGTGGAGCTATAAACAGTACCCAGGCTTATTAAACTATTATTTAAAACTAATATACACCATTGGTTTAAATGTAATATACACAATCCATACCTCCCACCATGACCCATTCCAGGAGGGACAAATGCTCTCTACCTGGACTTCCTTCTTAATTTATGATTACAATCACCTGTGTTGAAACACCTTTCTTATCAATTAAAGATTCAACACAAGTGACACCAATCATATATTAAGAGGGTATGCATAATCTAATATACACCCCCCACCTTCCATCGGGGCCCCCCTGTCTTAAGTGCCCTGGGCACCCCCAAGGCTTAATCCGGCCCTGACTGTATCTGTACCTTCTGTGACTGTCAGGTAAGTATGATAACCCTACCCCCCCTATCCCCTAACCCTTCCTTACCGCCGCAGCCTAAACCTAACCCCCCACCCCACCCGCAGCCTAACCTTAACCCTCCCCAGTGGTGCCTAAACCTATCTCCCCCAGGCTAAACCTAACCCTCCCCCCCAGCCTAACTCTAATACTCCCCATGGGGGCCTAAACCTACCCTCCCTTCCCCACAGCCTAACCCTAACCCCCGCTCCCTGCAGCCTAACCCTAATCCTCCCTAGCAGGCGAATCCTAAACAACCCACAATCTCACCACCCCCGAAGGTCCCTACCACCCCCCCTTTCCTCCCTCCAGCGGCCTGGCAGTCACCCGTTCGGGATCCTGGGTGTCGGTATAGCAGCACCGGGTTTGTGATCTCATTCAGGGTGCCGGTGACAGCATTCCGAGCAGTGTCGGTATTCTGGTATCGGTATTTCGACTGCAGGAATCCCGACCAGATCCCATTTATAGATATCTAGTCACTTCTAAAGTGTTTTTAAAAGGAAAATTGCAGCACATGGGACAAAATCAAATTATTTTCTCTCCATAGAAAATGTCCTTGTTTCGTAGACTAGATACAAATGGCGCACACTCCTGCCTTCTGTATTATATAATGTAGCTCGAAAAGATCTTAAGATAGGGAGGAACACAGCAGCAATAGCCAAAAACATTTTCACTAAAAATAAGCACCATTCGTATTGTGACAGCGTGCCTCCATAGGGATCAATTATCCCTATTTTTAGCGCCCTGAAAGTTGTTTTTTTCCATCAAATGAATAAATCGTTTGCTCCCCAAAGCTGCTTCCATGCCCCCGTCCTGTTGCTGTATATTGATTGTCATAAAGCTTCATGATCCACAAACGTAATTAGATATAATAAATATGTGGAAATAAATGTGTATGTTATACAAGTTATAAAGAATAAAATGTGGTAAGACAACGGGGCTGATTCTGAGACAGCCGCATCGGCGATGTCAGACGTAGCAGAGGGTTTCCCGCATGCATCTGAGAGGCACCGAGCATGGATGTCCCTACTTTGGGGGATATTCAATTACCGCACTGACTATCGGGTGTAAAAGTATTGCTGGGGCGGATATCTAATTAGCCCCGATAAGCCGGCGCGTGCCGCAGCTTTACAGGGTTTCTCCTCAAACGAACGGAGAAAACATTTAGGTGCTGTAAGGGCGGAAGTTCCCTCCTGCCCTCTCGATATGTCACTTCCAGGTCCTGATCACGAAGGTAACATAGACACAACCCTGTTACAATGACGCCCAATCCTGCTCTGTGCTGCGTCAAATTCTGCACCACCCTAGTTACAGTCCAGGATTTATGTACATCTGCCTATCTGTCAGCTGGCTAGTGTCTGTGCCGTCACCTTCGCAGTGGGAGTTGTTGGGTGCGTGCCCAGGTCTCCACTGCACGCGTGGAAATTATATACGGAAAAAGGCGTATTTACAGAACAGGTGCATGGCGGCTCTGTAGGGCGGTATGGGTGGAGGGGTGTCTCAGCTACACCTTTCCGGCGGCGGCAGTTGCCTGTGAGCATTTACAGTGTACGGATCGAGGTGTAAATGAAGTTTCCTTTTTTTCATAGGTCGAGGTTCGAGGTGTGGTGTACCATCGAGCCTACAGCCTTCCCTCCATAGCCTGCCACTCCATCAGTACAGTACAGCCTTCCCTCCATAGCCTGACACTCCATCAGTACAGTACAGCCTTCCCTCCATAGCCTGCCACTCCATCAGTACAGTACAGTACAGCCTTCCCTCCATAGCCTGCCACTCCATCAGTACAGTACAGTACAGTACAGCCTTCCCTCCATAGCCTGCCACTCCATCAGTACAGTACAGTACAGTACAGCCTTCCCTCCATAGCCTGACACTCCATCAGTACAGTACAGTACAGTACAGTACAGCCTTCCCTCCATAGCCTGACACTCCATCAGTACAGTACAGTACAGTACAGCCTTCCCTCCATAGCCTGCCACTCCATCAGTACAGTACAGTACAGCCTTCCCTCCATAGCCTGACACTCCATCAGTACAGTACAGTACAGTACAGCCTTCCCTCCACAGCCTGACACTCCATCAGTACAGTACAGTACAGCCTTCCCTCCATAGCATGACACTCCATCAGTACAGTACAGCCTTCCCTCCATAGCCTGCCACTCCATCAGTACTGTACAGCCTTCCCTCCATAGCCTGCCACTCCATCAGTACTGTACAGCCTTCCCTCCATAGCCTGACACTCCATCAGTACTGCACAGCCTTCCCTCCATAGCCTGACACTCCATCAGTACAGTACAGCCTTCCCTCCATAGCCTGACACTCCATCAGTACAGTACAGCCTTCCCTCCATAGCCTGACACTCCATCAGTACAGTACAGCCTTCCCTCCATAGCCTGACACTCCATCAGTACAGTACAGCCTTCCCTCCATAGCCTGCCACTCCATCAGTACAGTACAGCCTTCCCTCCATAGCCTGACACTCCATCAGTACAGTACAGCCTTCCCTCCATAGCCTGCCACTCCATCAGTACAGTACAGCCTTCCCTCCATAGCCTGACACTCCATCAGTACAGTACAGCCTTCTCTCCATAGCCTGCCACTCCATCAGTACAGTACAGTACAGTACAGTACAGCCTTCCCTCCATAGCCTGACACTCCATCAGTACAGTACAGTACAGCCTAACTGGACCTTACCTAGGTGAGAATGGCGTTGGGGCAATACCCAGCAGGGGTGTATCTAGGGGTCCGAAGCCCCTGGCAAAGTAAGAGGCTGGTGCCCCCCCTACACACATTTGGAATAAGGTGTGAGTATTGGAAATGGGGCATGGTCTTGTGGGGGAAGGGCGTGGACACAACAGTACTTCCAATTCAAATTATGCCACACAGTAGTGTCCCTTACTCGCATTACACCGCACAGTAGTGTCTCGTATTCACGTTACACCATCCCTCCCCCCTAACCCACCTTTCCCACAGCCTGACCTTAACTTGCCCCCCCCCCCCCCCAAAAGCCTCTTCAATGGTGCCTAACCCTAACCCACCCTTCCTAATCGCCTTCCCTACAGCCTAACCCTAGCCCTCCCGCCCTCGCAGCCTAACCCTAACCCTCCCGCGCGGCTTGCCAGTGGAGACTTTGGCACCAACTCGATCCGTATTTTGGCATTCTGCATTGCTATCTATGTTGGGATGCCAGCATCAGCATTCCGAGCAGTTTCGGGATTCTGGTGTCAGCTTTCCGACCACCGGGATGCCAAACGCCGGCATCTTGACTGCATCCCGAATGAAATGCTAATGAGCTGCTGTGAGATGAGCCTCAAATGGACCCAGCCATTAACCAAACACCATTAGTTGGATGGTAGAACTTGTTTCCTGTTAGAAGAAACATCAGGGTGCCATCACTTCCAAGATAAATTATCAATTATACAATTAACTGATATACATGTCCTTGAACCTGGCCTTGAAATAGGTAAGATTTGTATTTTCTTTATTACACTTAACAAGTTAAAGTTTTCGCTTACTGCTTACTTACATCTAACATGCATGAAAATCGTGTCGTTTTCCAGGTACTACAGTCCCTTCTCCCAAACACTGCCACTTTATTATTATCTTCAACAACAAATAGATCTATAGCACTATGCTATATAACAATTGCTGTGTACCTGGTGACAGAATGTTACTGCCGGCGCGGCCCCGGTGTCCTTCAGCACCGCACTGCACTAGTGATCAGACTAGTGTCCGGCAGCACCGCACTTGTAATCAGACTCACAATAAACTACAGTTCCCAGCAGCCCTTGCTGCCGGAAGATCCCAGCAACAAGGGCTGCTGGGAGCTGTAGTTTATTTTGAGTCTGATTACAAGTGCGGTGCTGCCGGACACCGGAGCCGCTCCAGCAGTAACAGACTCTCACCAGGTACAGTCTGACAGTACTGCTTTTCTACCCTTTGGCGCGGGTGGCACAGCCAGGCGGCGCCCCCTCCTTGCCTGGCGCCCCTGGCGAGTGCCATCCTGGCCAATGGGTAGACACACCCCTGATGCCCAGTTCTGAAGCATTGTAATGCACTTTATCAACATCATGGCATATTTGAGGCTCTATGGAGCAGGGGCGTTTTAAGAGAGGAGGAGGCCCGTGTGCAGCCTTCTGCTTCAGGAGCCCCCTCCTCTCTGACTGATGAACAGGTATTTTAATACTTACCTCTCCTGGGTCCCCCGGCGGTGCCATCCCTCTCCACAGCGCAATAGAGTCTGAGAACAGACTCTATTACGCATGCGCAAACCTCCGGGAACACGTCGCGGCGGCCATTTTCCCGAAGATTTTGCTAATACGCATGCGCGAAACTCCGGAAAAATGCCCGCCGTGCCATCTTTCCGGAGTTTTCAGCAAGCGCAATAGAGTTTATTCCCCCTAGTGTTCAAACTCTATTACGCTGCTGAGAAGGGATGGCTCCGACGGGGGATTCCATAGAGGTAAGTAGTAAACAAATGGGTGCAGTGTGTGCGGAGTGGCCCCCCAGGACCCTGAGGGCCCGTGTGCCTCGCACACACTGCACCCATTATAGATACGCCAATGCTATGGAGCTGTAAAAAGCAATCAAGTGGGCCCAGCTCATTTATATTATTACATGAATGATACAGGCCCTTTATGAGGATTATTGTAGTGTTACGTTGAGGTGGCTATTATATGCAGCTTAGTGCGCCTTTTGTTCCCGGACATACACAAAGCAAAGCCGAGATCTTGCGGTAGAACCAGCCGCTGACAAACGCCCGCCGCCGCCGCATCCAGATGGACTTTCTATAAAGCGAAATGCTTAGTGACTAATTTAAATCTGGAAGCCTGGCACAGAACACTCTCATTGTTCTCTGCGATTTGTTGACACTTTCACCTCAGAAAAATAACACCCTGCTTAAAATACCGTCAGGGACTGGCGTAGCCAGGTATTATTATATCCCTTCAAAAGGGACGTGTCAGCTCTGAGTGACACTGAGAGCGCCAGGAAAGAAACACATTGTCGGCGGAGGGGAGCAAAGCTGTGATTAGCCAGGGAACCAATCTGTGTAATTGTTGTGGATCTGAAACAGAGACGTAAAAATCCTCTGCGCTCAGAATAATACGCGTTTCTTTTATGCCACAGAAAGTGCTGATGTAAGCCATCTGGAGAAGCTGGGGCGGATAGCTCCTCCGCTGTAATGTATTTGGGGGAAGAAGCAGAATTTTGACATTCCAAAGTATATTGGTATCATTTGGAGGCTGCCTTAAGCCTCTTAAATATATATTTTTTTAAATGAGTTTAAAAAAGGTCAAAGGTGTTTCACCAACATCTGTATAATAGGTTGATATGGTCTGTCCCGTCTCCAACATGCCTGAGCGGTAGTAACTGGACATGTGCCACCCGTCTAACTGCTCCCGCTGCCAGGGGTACAGGGTAGACAATGATCCACCGTGCCGCTGGGAAAGGTGTAAGAATGGGAGTAGGGCAGAGCGTGGAGGGGGAAGGGGGGCATACTCCTGGGTCCATCGAAACCCTAGGAAGGAAGGAAGACCCCCCACTATCCCGGGTTCAGCCTGCAGTGTGAACGGGATTTCAAGGCGTTGTGACACGGCTTGAAACCATGGACCTAATTCAGACCTGATCGGTGCTGTGCGTTTTCGGGGAGGGCCTGACATGTGGGGCGGACTAGCCCTGTGCTGGGCGTCCCCCCGCATGTCTGTGTGACTGATTGGAGATGTGCTAAATTTAGCACATCTACGATCAGGTCTGAATTAGGGTGGTCATTCCGAGTTGATCGCTAGCTAAAAATGTTCGCTGCGCTGCGATGATGCAAAAAAATGGCACTTCTGCGCATGCGTATGCGGCGCAGTGGCACGCGCGACGTACTTTCACAACTGCCGATGTATTTTTACACAAGGTCTAGCGAAGCTTTTCAGTCGCACTGCTGGCCGCAGAGTGATTGGCAGGAAGAGGGCATTTCTGGGTGTCAACTGCCCGTTTTCAGGGAGTGTTCAGGGAGCTAGGAAAAACGCAGGCGCGGCTGGGCGAACGCAGAGCGTTTGTGACGTCAAAACAGGAACTGAACAGTCTGAAGTGATCGCAAGCGCTGAGTAGGTCTGAAGCTACTCTGAAACTGCACAAAATTATTTTGTAGCCGCTCTGCGATCCTTTCGTTCGCACTTCTGCTAAGCTAAAATACACTCCCAGAGCGAGGCGGCATAGCGTTTGCACGGATGCTAAAAACAGCTAGCGAGCGATCAACTCGGAATGACCACCTAGGCCCCATGTTCAATTACCCGGGTCAGACCTGGGTTTTAGGTTGAAAAGGGGTATTACACAAAAAGACATGGTGTCGGTATTTTGTACAGTTAGTGCATCCGAAAGATATGTCCCTCATTGGGTCCTGTGTTTTCATCCATTTATTTTGGTCTTAGCCTTTGGTTTCCTGTAGTTTATTGTAGTTGAGGGTGAAAAGTGAGCGAGTGTTTCGTAACTCTATTGATGTGTTTAATTTTATCGTGATGTTTTGTTTTTTTCCACTCAGATGTCTACGGGCGAAAGGGAAAATGCGGTAAAACCCCCGTTTTCGGGGGTTTTACAGCACTTTCATATGTACTATCCCCCGGCCGCCGTGGGGTATAGGGCGACACCCTATAGAAGCCTACGGGCTTCTTACCGCCAGCCGCCCCGCACCGCTGACGCCTCCCCCCCCCCCCGCATACCTCCGTTAAGGCAGCCCCGGTCCTGGAAGGCACCTTCACGCACATGCATTGCGTTGGCGGCACATGCACAGTCCCCGATTGCGCCGTTGCATGATAATCGGCTGTTGCATACAAACATGAATTAGGGCCTTAGTAACTAGTAAGAAAAAAATTACCATTTTTGATCTTTTTTTTTTTTTTTTAATAAACCACGATCCTCATCTTTCCCGTCTTCTGTGCTGCAGATTTGTGCAGATGACTTTCAGTGAAGCAGGACACGTAAGAAGGTAAATGCATGTATAAAATAATAACATTTCTGTATTAATTTCCTAGCATAACATGTGTGACTTCCTATTTAACAAGATGTTGGAGCGTGCGTACAGATCAGGTTTTATCGAGCAGTGCGCACTGCGGTCAGCCTCCTAAACGCCACCCTTTAGTCGTGCATTGGAAGGAGAAATACCAGTAAGAATAGAGTTTTGCAATGCAAACCAGCAGCTGAGAGACAGAGAAGTGCCTCTGAAGATACACAGGAGCACACAATGATACATCATGTATAACCACATTTATGACCTCTATTTGCATATTTCTCTGAGTCATTCACTGGGCCTCTAATTCTCCAGGAGCCAGCAATCTTATCAAAACAATTTTACATTGGCATGTGGAACTACAAGTCCCAACATGATTGCGCCTTCAGCCTATTAACTATAAATATTTGACAGGCAGGCGGCTTACATAGTCTATGCCTAAACATTTTTGGCAGATTCTGTAACTTTACTTGGCTACTTTTTGGAAGGGCTCTGATGATGTATCATCACGCAGTGAAGAGCACAGCTATACCAACCAAGTCACAGCAAATCGCCTCGCACCCGCACACGGGGAAGTGGGATCAGGAGGGTGGGGATACTTTTGGGAGTCTGGTAGAGCCCCCCAAAATGAGTGAACCTCCCATTCCTGGAGAGCAGACAGGTATGCTATAAGAACCTCCCAAGATCAGAGTGACTGGTGATGGAAGACTGAGCAATAGAGATGGCCATCGGTGTGTTTAACATCGAGGGTTGCCATCGATGGCAAAACTGTGAGTGGGCATTGATGGTCACCAAATATGCTATGGGAGACCATTGATGGTTTCAACCATCGGTGGTCATCCCTGTTATTTCTGTGAATGACCCGCAGGCCAATAACAGCCCAGGCACGGGGCTTCGCGGGTGTCGGGGGAGTCCCGGCACCTTGCAAAAAAAAAAATCTAAATAAATATTTGTTTATGCTGTGCTATTGATGGAGGGAAATCATCTGGTTCTCTCCCATCGATGGCAAAAGCATTCAACATCGGCCATAAACCATCGATGATTAGGAATCATCAATGGTCGAGGGCCATCCTTACTGAGCAATGTAAACTTAAGACACAGAGGATCATTCCGACCCATTCGCACACAGCGGTTCTTCGCTGCAGTGCGAACGGGTCGCAACTGCGCATGCACAGCGGCTGCAATGTGTACGCGCGTCGTTGCCTCGCCGGGCAGTGGCCAAAATAAAGAAGAAAGTGTTCGCTGGTGCGATCGCAAGAAGACTGACAGCGGTGAGGCGTTCCGGGGCGTCTACTCACCGTTTTCCAGGCGTGGAGATCCGAACGCAGGCGTGTCCAGGCGTTTGGAGGGCGGATGTCTGACGTCAATCCCGGGACCTTCGTGGCTGGATCCGTCGCACAGGGTAAGTAAGTCTGACCTGGTCTTGTTTTGCAGGAAACTTTTTTAGCATAGCAGGGCTGCACAAGCGATCGCACCTCTGCTATGCAGAAATACACTCCCCCATAGGCGGCGTCACGTTGATCGCACGAGCAGCAAAAAGTTTCTACATGCAATCAACTCGGAATGACCCCCATAGAGCAGTGGCATAAGGGGAACATCCCCCACTCAGGCATTACCCACCATATACTGTATTTAGCTATCACATCCCACCCGCAGCAAGTGTATGAAATGTATTCTTAGCTTGTCCTCTTTGTATGCCTATCACAGAGCTGGCCACGTGCCACAATCTGGCTGTTGTGAGGGATTAGATGAGCAAACGTATTTCCATATCCCCAGAAACCAATGGTCCATCTGAGTGTCTTTATTTAGTCCCCCTTGTGTATGAGCGTGCAGCTGTGTCCGACAAAGGAAGGCTGTCTAATTTCTCACTGCAAACACCCATACTTGCTTTAAGTGAAGGATTTAAAATAGGAATGAATGTTGGTTGAGGAGCCAATAGGAGTGTCCTCCTCACACAGATGTTCCAAGCTTTAACCGGTCAGCAGGCTTTAACTCATAAGCTTCCGCCACTGTGCAAAAGTCATATTATTATGCAGATTTCTATCTAATTAGACTTTAAATAGAAATTGACTCATAGGAACGGCAACATATACACACAGTTTGTGTAAATGTTCATGGGGCTAATTCAGACCTGATCTCTAGGCTGCGTTTTCGCACAGCGGGCGATCAGGTCAGAACTGCGCATGCGTATGCACCGCAATACGCAGGCGTGTCTCACGGGTACAAAGCGGATCGTCACTCGGCGATGGGTTTGTGCAAGGGATCCATTCGCACAGGCGTTCGCAAAGAGATAGTCAGGAAGAAGGCGTTTGTGGGTGGCAACTGACCGTTTTCTGGGAGTGTTTGGAAAAACGCAGACGTGTACAAGCGTTTGCATGGAGGGTTCTTGACGTCAATTCCGGTCCCAGACAGGCTGAAGTGATCGCAGCGGCTGAGTAAGTCCTGGGCTGCGCAGAGATTGCACAAAATCTGTTTGTACAGCTCTGCTACACATGCGATCACACACTTGCAAAGCAAAAATACACTCCCCTATGGGCGGCGACTATGCGAACGCAGAACTGCAAACAAAACCCTAGGGTGTGATCAGGTCTGAATTAGCCCCCATATTCATTAATAGGACAATAGTGGGGAATTCAAATAGCCGCAGGGCTTACCACAGGCTTTTAGCTGTCAAGTAGTGCCCGGAGCTATTCAAGTATATTTAGCAGTAAGACATAGATTCTGGGTTAAGTGCCCAGGGCTATGCAATTACCTCTTGAAGTAATGGTAAGGGTGCATTTAATATGGATTTTTGTTTGCATCTTCCAGAAATCCACGTTAGTTGCACCCTTAGGATTTATCGTGGACAGTAATTGCATAGCTCGGGGCTAAAAACTAGAGATGAGCGGATTCGGTTTTACTCGGTTTTACTCGGTTCTCAAAACCGAATCTTATTGGCTATCCAAAACACGTGACATCCGTGAGCCAATAAGATTCGGTTTTGAGAACCGAGTAAAACCGAGTAAAACCGAATCCGCTCATCTCTACTAAAAACTTGCGATAAGTCCTGTGGCTAATTGAATTGCCCCCAAAGGGCCTCATTTAAAGTTGGGACAACACCTTCTGGAAGGGGCAACTGTGGTTCAAATTCAGTGATGGAAGGTTGGCACATCCTAGGTTAAGTTGGCCTTTTGGAAGAGAGCAGCCAGGGTTATTTTTGGTATATCTGAGACATACTCAATCTATCCCCCTTGGACTACATCTACCCATTTAGCGGAATTCTGCTTGACCCATCGACACTGATGTATTCATAATCAACAATAAATAGAATCAAATAATAAAGATACTTGACACATTGTATTTTACTACTCTGCACAATCCACTATTTACATTTCTTTGTTTTATTTGACTGTTTGTAGTTATAATAAATAAACATGTAAATATAATAAAACTTGATATGTTATCGTGTATACAAATAAAAGTTTGGTGTTAACTATAAATCCAGAAATAACTCTGTCTGCACTTTACAGAGAATACCTACTTTCTTCTCATGTCTTTGGATACGAATTGCATACTTACCAGTTGGGATGCACACAGACGTGCTTATGCAGACCTGCATGTATTTTGCATGCACCCAACCTTACAACGGAGAGGTGGGACACTGATGGGAAAGGCTGTTTTATGACAAAGGGCAATTGGGGTAATTAAGACCTTATTGCTCGCTAGCATTTTTTGCAGTGCTACGATCAGGTAAGAACTGTTCATGCGTATGCACCGCAATGCGCAGGCTCGTCGCACGGGTACAAAGCGGATCGTTGCTGTGCGATGGGTTTTACGAAGAATCCATTCGCACAGCCGATTGCAAGGAGATTGACAGGATGAGGGCGTTTGTGGGTGGCAACTGACCATTTCCTGGGAGTGGTTGGAAAAACGCAGGCGTGTCCAAGCGTTTGCAGAGCGGGTGTCTGACCTCAATTCCGGTCCCGGACAGGCTGATGTGATCGCAGCGGCTGAGTAAGTCCTGGGCTGCGCAGAAACTGCACAGGATCTTTTTGTACCACTCGGCTGCACATGCGATTGCACACTTGCACAGCTAAAATACACTCCCCGGTGGGCAGCGGCAGAACTGCAAAAAACAACTAGCGAGCGATCAGGTCTGAATTACCCCCAAGGGTCAGTGAGTCCATGCAGTTGCGGCTCATGCAGACCAGGAGTTAAGCTAGTAGGCGTACCTGCTTCAGGTAGGTGCAAGTGCACACTGATGATGACAATGCTTTATCACAAACAAGGTGCATATGCTCACGCATTTCGCAATGTGCATATTTGCATTTATATGCTGATTTTGCAAACACCTTTCTTTAGAGCAATTTATTTAAAAACATAAGCGTCCCCTGGATGTAATGTAAAGATTCCATGATGGAAATCAGAGATATTTGCTGCACTTCTCCTGTGTCTGATTGCAATAGCCCACGGGGCTGCTATATTGTGATTTATTTTTATCAAGCTCCAGAACACAAAGGATTCCAGAGTTTGGCTCCTGTAGCTAATGCTATCTTAGGATAGTGTTAGCCACTGTAGCCTATAGGCTGCATAACTGCACAATTTACCAGGCGAGGGATCCTCCTATAGGAGCCCCTGATCCTGCGTGTGATTATTAATACATCTGGCCGCTACAGAATTTCTTATTGGTGTGAATAGCAGCAATAAGAAAATATAATTATCAGCCCTAAAACGGCATACCTCCCAACTGTCCCGATTATCGCGGGACAGTCCCGTTTTTTGGGGGCTGTCCCACCCGTGGGCTGCAGTGCCCCGCGGTGGGGGAGGGGGCAGTTGGGAGGCTCTGTCACTCACTGCTTTGCTTAGCAGAGCAGCGGTGAATAGACGCACCTATGTCCCTCTTTACGAGGCACCAAAGTCTGGATGTATGAAACTGGGTAATTAATAAATGGGCCCCTAAAAGAGATTCAAGAAAAGGAAGGAAGATAATCTACATTATAAAAAGATTTGTTGATAAAACTTAGCAAATGAAACCATAACCACAGCCCGGGAAACACAAGCAGGTATATCACAGCTGCATTTCTGACTGTAGAATGCTAACATCTGACAAGCTATTTGCATAGCCACATGAATGATAACTTCCTCCCTGTGACCTCAGCTCCTCTATCACTGCTGCTGATATACCAAGGTTTTTAAATTGCTGAACCAACTAGCGATCTCTAGAGCCCAAAAGTATGTGACACTTTTATTGGTCCTCGGGCTGCCGCTGCTGCGGGGTCTGTCGTTCTCGTCACCCAATTCTACAGCTCGAGCGGCTGAGCTGGCATACCACCATGGTAAAAGTACCTGCAATCGGTATTATCAAGAGTTACTATTGATGGTCAATGGCCATCCCTACCACAACCAATATATTATCTAAATAATTCTAAGGGCGAAGTCAATTATAGCAGGAAATACAAAACAGTGACAGAAGAAAACTGATTTATTGATGATTTCTTTCAAGAACTATTGCAGTCAGCTCCAATGCAACCCGTTATGCAACAAGACAGCGACACTCCTGTAAGACTGATCATCTCTGTGTCTCTGAATATCCACCTTCCATTCTCCACCCAGTAATACAACATTTAATTCCAATTCATTTCTCAGACTGTGTATCTCAATCACTACGGCGACACTGTGCGCACACTACGTGAGACGTAAGCGCTATACAACTTTCTAGCAGCTTAGATGCATGCGCAGTTGAAAAACATTGACCATTTGCCCGAATATCAGCATTTCACGCTACTCAGAATCAAACCTTTATGCATTAAGTCTTGGAGAGAGATAAAGTGGACGGAGATAAAGTACCAGTCAATCAACTCCTAACTGCCATTTTTGAAACACAGCTGTTATGTCTCGCCGGGCAGGCCGTCTTGGATGCAGGTCCTTGCCTGGCGAACGGGATGCTGCGGCCATCCGAGTCCTCAACCCCTGCCCTGCATCTGACGCCGCAGCCGCTCGGCCTTCTGGGAGCTGTCGGGTGCCTAGCATCCGGGATGCTGGATGCAGTCAGCGTTCCCAGTTGCTAGGTAAACAAGGAAATTATGCCAGTACTCAGTGAGGACGTGCAACAGCGCATCTGCACGTCCTTCAATAATCATTGTTCTCTCTGGATTCCTAGGAGCTGATTGGAGCAGCTACCCTTTATATTCTCTCCATGCCACTCCCTCAGTGCTCGTTATAGTTTATCCTTGCCGTATAAACCACTGGTCCCTGTCCTCTGTATTGTATCATTGTCCTGTGGATACTCTGCCGATATCTCTGCCTGTCAGCGTCCAGTATCCTGCTCTGCTTGCAGTTACCCAGGCTTGGTGTGGCGTTCTCCATCTGCCAAACCTAGCTTACCCGGTTAGGAGCTTGTGTACCATCTGCATTGTTTACACCTGCCTAGACGGAGGTTAATCCAACTAGTGCCTCATACCTCAGGCAGTCATGTACCTCATTCTCATCAGCTACCCAGTGCAACTCAGGTTCTCAGTCTTCTGGATGAGCTCCTACTGCTGGAGGTTTCAAGTCCAGGGGGCCCCTAAGTACCAGTGTGTACAACAAGCACTAAGGAAACAGTGGGGTTTGCTATTATTGAAAACCCTCTTGAGGGCTCTAGGAGTCTCACCCCAATAGTACTGAGTTCCCAATAACATTGAGCAAGTCCAAGCATCTGCACACTTACCAAGTCCAAGCATCTTCACGGTCATTAAGTTCAAGTGTCTCCACGCTCATCAAGTCCAAAAACAACAATTTTAAGCAAGCCCAAGAGTCACAACGCCAATTGAGTCCAAGTTTCGTAACAACAGCTTGTAACATGACAGTTAAGAGCTGATTGGCTGGTATTTAACTCTCCATCACCTGAAGCAAGAGGTTGTAACGTGGTAGAACTCAACCCTCTATATGCTTCAGAGGATGGAGGAGCAGCAAAAGGCCATTCAAGCCTATACATCCACCTATGACAAAGGAGGGGGTATGCACCTGACTCAAGCACAGTGGAGATTGATTTCCGTGTTGTGCAGGCTCTCCAACCCTTCGAACTTGCCACACGTGAAGTCAGTTCAGACACTGCCAGCTTAAGTCAGGTCATTCCTCTCATCAGGCTTTTGCAGAAACAGCTGGAGAAAGTGAAGGAGGAGCTAAGACGGAGCGATTCCACTCGGTATGTGGGACTTGTGGATAGAGCCCTTAATTCGCTTTGCCAGGATCCGAGGGTGGTCAATCTGTTGTAATCAGAGCACTACATTTTGGCCACCGTGCTCGATCCTAGGTTTTAAGCCTACGTGGTGTCTCTCTGTCCAGCGGACACAAGCCTGCAGAGGTGCAAAGACCTGCTGGTGATAACACTGTCAGCTGAAGCGGAACGTAAGACGGCAACAGCTCCATCTTCATTTTCTCCCGCAACTGGGGCTGCCAGGAAACAACTTAGATATCCGATTCCAAACCAACTCGCTGGCGGTGATGCAGGGCAGGCAGGACCAACTTTGGACATCTGGTCCAGACTGAAGGATCTGCCAACAATTTCTGACATGTCTACTGTCACTGCATATGATGCTGTCACCATTGAAAGAATGGTGGAGGATTACATCGGTGACAGCATCCAAGTAGACATGTCAGACAGTCCGTACCTGTACTGGCAGGAAAAAGAGGTAATTTGGAGGCCCCTGTACAAACTGGCTTTATTTTACCTAAGTTGTCCCCCCTCCAGTGTGTACTCTGCAGCCGGTAACCTTGTCAGCCATAAGCGTAGGAGATTACTTCCACAAAATGTGGAGAAGATGATGTTCATCAAAATGAAGACTTTTACCAGCAATTGCCTCCAGAAAGTACAGAGGGATCTGTGGTGGTGGATTCCAGCGGGGACAAATGAATACTCTGTGAGGATGAGGATGTACACAACACTGAAGGGGGTGAGGAATCAGTCAATGAGGACGAGGACGGCATCTTGCCTCTGTAGAGCCAGTTTGTGGAGGGACAGAATGATTGCCAGCTTCTTTTGTGGGAGCCCAAACGAACCAATCATTTCAGCCACAGTCGTGTGGCAGACCCTGTCGCTGAAATGATTGGTTTGTTAAAGTGTGCGTGTCCTGTTTATACAACATAAGGGTGGGTGGGAGGCCCCAAGGACAATTCCATCTTGCACCTCTTTTTCTTCTTTGCATTATGTACTCTTTGTGGCCTAGTTTTTCAAACTGCCATGCTGTCTGCCCCTGCAGTGCCACTCCTAGATGGGCGAAGTGTTTGTGCCGCCCGCTTGTGTCGCTTAGCTTAGTCATACAGACACCTCGGTGCAACCTTTTGGCCTAAAAACAATATTGTGAGGTGTGAGGTGCTCAGAATAGACTGGAAATGAGTGGAAATGAATGTTATTGAGGTTAATAATAGCCTAAGAACAAATAAAACAAATAAACAAATTCTGTGATTTTAGCTGTTTTTATGCTTTTTTGCAAAAAAATAAAATACTGATACAAAACCAAAAACTGCAAGGGTGGTTTTGGCAAAACCAATCCAGATCCAAAACACAAAACACGAAAAGTGGGCGGTGCAAATCCCTAGTTAAAGTTTACAAGTGATTGTTTTGAATTAGGTTCCTGTGAGTGGGTGTGTAGGGGCCCCAATCCTTGCTTTGTTCATGGCATACTATGCTGTATGTGGCCGTGTGGATATTACACTATACATTATGGATATAAAGACACAGCACATCCACGCACAGTGATTGCTATGTGCAATAGATCAGAGCGATACCTTTATCTGTACGTACAGGAAATACATGCCGCTCTTCCTGCATCACTATCTCCTACATGAAAAGCTGAAGCTGCAAAAATAAACCCCCCCCCCCCCCACTGAAGCTCCGCAAATCTGCTATTAAAGGAGTTTATTGTAGTACAAATTTAGCTAACGAAGGGTGAAATGGGTCTGATATTGGCTCCTTGTGATTGCATATGACAAAACAGGAGGTCAGATCACAGTGCAAACACATGACACGCTCATATAGGAAGGCAGGAAGGGTGTCAACGCCATGCAAGCTGCCTCCAGGACGCTTTTATCAGTCACATGACAAACGCACGTCATCAATGATGGATAAGCGGCTCTCGCTGCAGCATCTCTTTGTCATTGTTGGAATAAAGAATTCTTTATTATCTCTACATGAGCAATTTCAGCATCAATAAATGCACAGGCCGGACTGCAGACAGACGATATAGGTAACAGCGTAATGAGTCTTGTGAAGCCGTGTCACAAAAGATAAATGTGGTTCACAAAGACAGATGATCAGCTCCGTACCGCAATGTGAGGTGGTTGTTTCATCAGACACTGACTGTGCTTCAGGAAAATATATAATATAATCTTATGAGCTTTCCAACATATTACTATCAAGCTGTAATTCCCCAGGGCAGCAGTGATAAGGTGGCCAGGAGCTTAATAGTCCCAATGAGTGAGCAAAGGGTGGGTCTTCTACGGACACATCTCTCTCTTCCAGTACACTCATCCGGGAGACCCTATCCAGTCCTCTGCTCCGTAAGCATAGTAGCTTTTACATGACTAAAACATATATGACTGTACTGAACACCCTCAGTAATCAATAAGAAATGAGAAAAGCTATTGTATAACACTGGTCATGATGTGGCCATTACCATTTAGCTTCACGCCTTGCTCTGAAATTGTCCAATGTCCTCTGCTTGCAGTAAGATGCTACCACTCCATATTACGTGCCACCCATGCAGTGCCATGACTAGCAATGGGCGAGCCGTGCGATCGCAGGGGACACCTGCCGCGGCACTGGACTGGTGGTATTACTGGCTCCCCCTCCTCCCAGCCATAGTTCTCCGCTCGCTGGGTGGAGTTTCAAGAAATGACGCGGTTGCGTTGCAACGAGCATTACATACCCCTGGAAATGAGCATGACAGCCAGAGCATGAAACCCCTGGCAACAAGCAGTACACACCCCTGGCAACAAGCATGACAGCCAGAGCATGAAACCCCTGGCAACAAGCATTTCACACCCCTAGCAACAAGCATTACACACCCCTGGCAACAAGCATGACAGCCAGAGCATGAAACCCCTGGCAATGAGCATTACACACCCCTGGCAATGAGCATGGAACCCAGAGCATGAAACCCCTGGCAATGAGCATTACACACCCCTGGCAATGAGCATGGAACTCAGAGCATGAAAACCCTGGCAATGAGCATTACACACCCCTGGCAATGAGCATGACACCCAATGCATGAAACCCCTGGCAATGAGTATGACAGCCAGAGCATGAAACCCCTGGCAATGAACATTACACACCCTTGGCAATGAGCATGAAACCCAGAGCATTAAACCCCTGGCAATGAACATTACACACCCCTGGCAATGAGTATGACAGCCAGAGCATGAAACCCCTGGCAATGAGCATGGATCCCAGAGCATGAAGCCCCTGGCTACAAGCAGATCATTTAAAAGTAATTAGAAGCCTTACTGTAGGCATAATGTATCACAGGCATTTCAGTGTGTGGTATAATTAGGTGCAGGGGGCATTACTGTGTGGGGCTCAATATGCTGGAATTTTTTTATTTTCTGTGGTGGCCGAGGTCTGTTGATGCAGGGTCAAAGGTAGTCTTTTCCTGCAAGGCCACGCCCATTGTAGCCAGACCATGGCCATTTTAGTGAGGCCACGCTCCCTTGCCAAGGTACGCGCAAAATATATATATATTTAATATGTACTGGGGGGCAGGCGCATTTGTTACTGTTCGCACTGAGAGACAAATTGGCTAGAAACAGCCCTGCACCCATGCAGCGCAATCAGCGGCCTATGGCTCATGACTCTGCACACATAGGGGGTCATTCCGAGTTGATCGTAGCTGTGCTAAATTTAGCACAGCTACGATCATTCACACTGACATGCGGGGGGACGCCCAGCACAGGGCTAGTCCTCCCCACATGTCAGTGCCGGCCCCCCCGCAGAAGTGCAAAGGCATCGCACAGCGGCGATGCTTTTGCATCTCAGGAGTTACTCCCGGCCAGCGCAGCTCCTGCGCTGGTAGGGAGCTACTCTTCAGGTACAAAAGCATTACCGCCATGCGATGCTTTTGTACCTGTGCGGCGGGGGGAGGACCAGACATGTGGGGCGGACTAGCCCTGTGCTGGGCATCCCCCCACATATCAGGATGGCTGATCGTAGCCGTGCAAAATTCACAATAATCCCTGCTCTGTACTGGGTGCTGCCATGTACTCCAGGCGTAGTAAATCTCCATTCTGGATACAGATTCCCCGTACGGTCAGCATTACAGGCCACCTCCTGTCTCACCAGCCTCCAAAGTCTATTCATTCACCTGTTGTTCAGTCATAATGTTCACTATGAAAATAAAATGATATCTGTAGAGTGGCGCTCGCTGCTGAACGCTGTCTTTTGTCTTTGCAGAGCGCCGGGTGTGTTCTGGTTTCTAACAATGGGCTTGGCCTTGAGAAAGGAACAATTCGCTGATCCCTGTTGCACGCATGTTAGGAGACAGTGAGCTGCTGTGTATTGTACTCATGTTTATTGCAAAATGCCAAGATATCAGCATCGTGTATCTTTCTTTACTGCTGTTTTCTGCCATTATTCTAGAATCACATATTGCTCTCCAAAAACAATTCCTTAATTTCTAACTGTTGTCCTGCTAATTGCGACCTTGCCGTATTATTACGTTTCCTTATTCATAAACACAAGCTAAACGTTATAATATCCAAAAATGCATAAAGTAGTACAAGCATGTAGCCAGTACGAGGAGGTAATACAGAATACAATGGCACTGAATAGGTAACAGAAGAGCTGTGGTGCCAAGGGGGGGGGGGGGTGTTGGGTTATCTTTACCTGCGCCCGGGCCTGTTGGTGAGGTGAGGGAGGGGGAGGGGGGTTATGGGCCCCGACGCCCCAAGCTTCCCCAATGCAGACAGCGCCGGCATGGAGCAGGGAGAGGACACTGCTGCGTGCTGCGCTGCGGAGAGAGGCTCCCTGCTTGACATGCGAGGGTGGGGGGGGGGGAGCGATCATAACCGCCACACCCCCAGCCGCCATTCCTGCCTCCTCCTGATGCTCATCTGGCACACCACCCCCTCCAGTGCTTTGCGGACGTACAGAAACTTTATTTTTTTATATTTTCAAAGTAGGGGGGCTCCCTGCTTTGGCCATGCCCTCCTCGCATTACCTGGGTCCGTCACAGCTGTCGGCGCCCCTGCACAAAAGCGCCTTGGTTTGGCTCCTGAATGGTTTTCTAAACTCACCTATTATTCAGTGTTGTGGGATGGCTCCAATACATACTTGCCGACTTTAAATGTCTTCTCTCTGGGAGAAGATCGGAGAGGAAACACTGCAGGAGACTTTGGGGGCGGGCTATGACACCATTAAGCCCCGCCTCCACATCAGGAAACGCTGCGATTCGCCGATCCGCAGTAAGGGGTGGGGCTAACATTACGCGATTTGCGTCATTTTAACCCCTTTCCCACCCCACGGACTCGCGTATACGGGAGTTTATCTCTTTATCCTGCCCGCATCACTAGGGTTCGAGCAGGATGCGGGAGACCTGACTACTCTTCCAGGGGTGCGGGGGGCTACCCCAAAAAACGGGAGCCTCCCGCAGCTTCCGGGAGAGTAGGCGAGTATGCTCCAATATCTAGAGGGATGTGCAGAGCCGAAGAGCATCACTCCTGGATGAGAAAAAGCACCCCCCCCCCCCTCCCCCCTGCAATGTTTCCCTTGAAATTGCATCAACACAGTTCCGAATGTCCGCTTGCAATCTCAGAATACTGTTGTGTAGACAGGATCCTCTATACCCCACAAGAAAAAGTGGAGGGGTGTTAAATCTAGGGATCGCGCTGACCACAACCCCCGTGAGATCAGTTGTCCTGGAAAACACTCGTTGCAGTAAGCCATACTGTTTCTGGGTGTATGGCAGTGGCACTGTCCTGTTGAAACCACGTGTTCTGCAATCTTTCTGTCGGCAACATGTTGACAACTCCTTGCACCAACATTATGTATCAGTCACTGGCCCTCATTCCGAGTTGTTCGCTCGCTAGCTGCTTTTAGCAGCATTGCACACGCTGGCCCTCATTCCGAGTTGTTCACTCGCTAGCTGCTTTTAGCAGCATTGCCCACGCTAAGCCGCCGCCTACTGGGAGTGAAACTTAGCTTTGCAGAATTGCGAACGAAAGATTAGCAGAATTGCGAATAGAAATTTCTTTGCAGTTTCTGAGTAGCTCCAGACTTACTCTGCCACTGCGATCAGTTCAGTCAGTTTCGTTCCTGGTTTGACGTCACAAACACACCCAGCGTTCGCCCAGACACTCCCCCGTTTCTCCAGACACTCCCGCATTTTTCCCAGAAACGGCGGCGTTTTTTAGCACACGCCCAGAAAACGGCCAGTTTCCGCCCAGAAACACCCACTTCCTGTCAATCACACTCCGATCACCAGCACGATGAAAAATCCTCGTTATGCCGTGAGTAAAATACCTAACTTTTGTGTGAAATAACTAAGCGCATGCGCTCTGCGAACCTTGCGCATGCGCAGTAAGCGACTAATCGCAATATAGCGAAACTCGGCAATGAGCAAACAACTCAGAATGAGGGCCACTGTTCACTATGTCTTGAAAGAATGTTATTTTTACTATTATTATTATTATTATTATTATTGCATTTTTTATAAGAGAATCCTCTTTGTGATGGGGTGAAAAGTAGTCAAAAATTCAGCAGCTGTGCCTGTAATGCTGCCTGTTGGCCCGGTCTAGCTCCCCCCGCAGGCTGCACATCTCTTCCGCAGCACAGTGCCTCGTTAAGCGTGCTATTATTACGTGGGCCCTTGTTGCCCCAGTCTGACGCTGTTTGTACCCATCAAATTTGAATCAGGCCCTATGAAAAGGGATCCCACCCCTCGACAGACCCCGCCCCCTTTAGGGCTGCTTCCATACATTTCCTGTGCTGATTTTCTATCCCAATTTGCCCCTAGATGGCAGACTACTTTGTATGCAGAATACAAGGCACACTGAAGGTGCAGTGCCTTAGCAGGCCCCTGTAATACAGAATATAGGACGATATTACCCACTAACCTAAGTTAAGTCTGATTTTTATTAGATATGAAGCCAGATGTGATCTACTTCACAAGAAACTAGTGAAGGGAACAATGGGGGTAATTCAGACCTGATCACTAAGCTGCGTTTTCGCACAGTGGGCGATCAGGCACAAATTGCGCATGCACATGCACCGCAATGTGCAGGTGCATCGCACAGGTACAAAGCGGATCGCCGGCAGCGATGGGTTTGTGCGACGGATCTGTTCGCATGGGCAATCGCAAGGAGATTGACAGGAAGAGGGCATTTGTGGGTGGCAACTGACCGTTTTCAGGGAGTGTATGGAAAAACGCAGGCGTGTCCAAGCGTTTGCAGGGAGGGTCCCTGGCGTCAATTCCGGTCCCGTACAGGCTGAAGTGATCGCAGCGGCTGAGTAAGTCCTGGGCTTCGCAGAGACTGCACAAGATCTGTTTGTACAGCTCTGCTACACATGCGTTCGCACACTTGCACAGCATAACTACACTGCCCCCGTAGGCGGCAACTCTCCGATCGCAGGGCTGCAAAACTCGCTGCCCAGCGATCAGGTCTGAATGACCCCCATAGTGTGATACTTTTCTATTTTGAGTGCTTCTTGAAACAGACTCCTTTTGAAGTGCCAAAATTGTTGCAAATTTCTGTTCCTTTTTTAGTATTATATATATATATATATATATATATATATGTATGTGTATGTATGTGTGTGTGTGTGTGTGTGTGTGTGTGTGTGTGTGTGTGTGTGTATATATATATATATATATATAAAGAGATATATGTAGATATAAATATATATGTGTTGTGCAAGAAATGTATGTCTTTGGATGAAGATTCACGTATTATATGGTTTTATATATTAGACCAACTCTAAATTTGGTTCACTATGAGGCGAGACATTTGCCCACATATAAAATATACTGTACCTTTAACATTGACTAACCTTTATGATACGTTTTGCTAACGGCTAGATTTATTGCTGTGAATCATCTATAATATATTCTATAGCCTAATTATTCTGTCTGCATCTCGTGTTTTTTTTTACTGTATCTTACTGTATTTAAATATGTTTTTTTTAAATGATAAGCTTATAGTAATGTGAACTCTTTACCTTTTCATTACGAGGATATATTGAGTGACTTTGAGAGAAACCGTTACGTCACACCTGAGCTCTGCTTGTGCTAATTGCCGGAAGACAGAATAAAAAGATTGTCAGAGAGGCTCAGGACTTACACTCTGCCTCTTGACAAAGCCGCCCGTTGTGCGGAGAAACGCGTTGAGGATACAGAGAACGGGTCCCCTGGGGTTACCGCTGTGTGCAGGAGAAACCAGCCACTCCCATGTACTGTGATTGCACTTTGTTTCAGTAACGGCTATCTGCGCCGCTGCTATTGCCGCTTGACAACTAGCGGCTACGGACAGCGGCTCCCTGCACCATCGCACCTGCCGCTTGTCTGTCAGCGGCTCTCTGTATTGCTGTATCTATTACCTGACAGCCAGCAGTTCCATCCAGCGGCTTTTTGCAGCAGCGCCCCCGCTGTCTGCACATCCAGCAATTACACCTGGTGGCTCTCCTTGAGAGCACCTACCTGGTATATTTTATATGGTAGGTGTTTGCTACTCAGAAGAGGTTGGCTACCTCTTCCCCTGGGTGGCTGCTGATCCGCAGATGCTAATCTACACTTGTCTACACAGCGCCAACAAACCTTAGTTCTTGTTTGGATGATATTGTCCACACTAGAGTTCATAGACAATATTATATCACCAGCCCTTTTTCAGCTGCTTTTGAGTTCAACAATATATTACACCCTCAGATTCTGTGCTACTAGAGCCTCTAGCCACAAGATGGCGACAGAAAACAAGTTTTAATGTTCCTCGTCTGCAAGTAAATAATCCTGTCAGAAAGTTCTCAAGCATGTTTTTTTTTCCTACTATCTTCCGTCCTTGTCATGTTATGATGACAAAGTTTTTAAAGCACACAGCTTCCCACAGAGCAGCTTCCACAGCCTGGAGAACCACAATATAGATCAGGGGTGGGCAATTATTTCAGCTGGTGGGCCGCATAACACTTCCAGTGAATAGTCGAGGGCCACACACAAAATATCTTGTAAATCAGGTCTGAACTGCGCATGCACCGCAATGTGTAGGTGCGCCGGTCCGCAGCGTCGGGCAGCGATGGGATGGTACGAACAAAGTGATCGCACGGGCGATCGCAAGGTGATTGAGAGGAAGAGGACGTTTGTGAGTGGCAATTGAGCGTTTTAGAGGAGTGTCCGGAAAAACGCAGGAGGGACCAGGCATTTGGAGGGAGAGTTTCTGACGTCAGCACTCAGCTCTGGCCCCGATCATCGCACTAGAAGAGTAAGTCCTGGGCTGCGCAGAGACTGCACAAACTTCTGTTTGTGCAGCTCTCTGCAGATGCAATCTCACCCCTGCACAGTGATTTCCCCCTCCCCTGTAGGCAGCGCCTACCTGATTGCAGCAGTGCAAAAATCGCCTGCTAGCGATCAGGTCTGAATTAGGCCCATAGTTACGTATATATAACTATAAAAACATAGTGTGGATAGATATATATATATATATATATATATAGATAGATATAAAACTACACAAACATACACCACAATATACATTACATACATAGTTTTTTTACAGGCAAAATCCAAGATGTCTAAAAAAACACAGTAATCCAGTAATAATTTTTTTGTAAACAGTGCTGAAAACACCCCCCCCCCCCCTCCCCTCCCCTAGACCCATATAGCAGTCTCTACCCCCCTTCCCTGCTGGACCCATATAGCAGTCCCTACCCCTCTTCCCCCTCTCCCCTAAACCCATATAGCAGTCCCTACCCCTCTTCCCCCTCTCCCCTAAACCCATATAGCGGTCCCCCCCCCTCCTAACCCCCCTTCCCTGAACCTATATAGCAGCTTTTAAAGTTAAGCACAGATCCATTTACCTTTTTCACAGTGGAAGATCCGCTGCCTGCTGCCAGATCCCCGCTGCCTGATGCCAGATCCCCGCTGCCTGCTGCCTGCTGCCCGCGGTGCCGCACAGAGTCGCTGCTGCTGCCCGCTCCTGCCGTGGCCCCGCCCCCCGTGCCGCCCAGCGCCTGACGTCACAGTGGGAATCCCGGTCAGCAGTGACGTGACCGGGATTTCCCCTGCGGCGCCGCGTCTGGGAGGTACGTAGCGCAATGACGAGCGGCTCAGCCAGTTGGGCCGCTTGTCATTGCACACTGTGTGGGACAGCGGGGACAGGCAGGATCGGTTCGTGGGCCGCATCCGGCCCGCGGGCCGCTTGTTGCCCACCCCTAATATAGATCATGGGCCTAATTCAGACCTGGTCGCACGCAGGCTATTTTTTTGCATTGCTGCGACCAGGTAATCGCAGCCTACAGGGGGAGGGGGGATTAGCTTTGCAGGGTGCTGCGATGATCCTTGCTGGAGCTGACGTCAGGATGCCTTCCTGGAAACGGCTGGGCACGCCTGAGTTTTCCTCGACACTCCCATAAAACGGTGACCCCAAGCCGGCCTCTTCCTGTCAATCTTCTTGCATTCGCCGCTGCAAATGCTTTCTTCGTTCTTCTCGTCACTGCCCGGCACCGGCCAGCTATGCACCTGCGCATTGCGGCCCGCACGCATGCGCTGTTCAGACTCGATCGCACGGCTGCAAAAAACTGCAGCATGCGATCGGGTCTGAATGACCCCCCATGTGCAGTGCAGGTGGGGCAGATGTAACATGTGCAGAGAGAGATAGATTTGGGTGGGGTGAGTTCAAACTGAAATCTAAATTGCAGTGTAAAAATAAATCAGCCAGTATTTACCCTGCACAGAAACAAAATAACCCACCCAAATCTAACTCTCTCCGCACATGTTACATCTGCCCCCCTGCAGTGCACATTGGGGGTCATTCCGAGTTGTTCGCTCGCTAGCTGCTTTTAGCAGCATTGCACACGCTAGGCCGCCGCCCCCTGGGAGTGTATCTTAGTTTAGCAGAATTGCGAATAAATAATTCTTAGCAGTTTCTGAGTAGCTCGAGCCTTACTCCTTTTATCCTGGCACACCTGCGTTTTTCCGCACACTCCCAGAAAACGGTCAGTTTCCGCCCAGAAACACCCACTTCCTGTCAATCACACTCCGATCACTTCAACAATGAAAATTCTTCGTTCGGACGTGAGTAAATCTACTAAGTTTTGTGCTAAAATACTTAGCGCATGCGCACTGCGTACCATGGCCATGCGCATTTTTGCCTTAAGCGCTCCGTTGCGAAAATCGGCAACGAGCGAACAACTCGGAATGACCCCCATGGTTTTTCCCAACTGCTAACAAATTTGCTGCTACGATCAGGTCTGAATTAGGCCCATGTCTTAATTCCATTGCCTGTTGTATCAGAGGGGGACGATTCAGACCTGATCGCTGGGCTGCTAATTTCACTGTCCTGCGATCAGTTAGTCGCCGTCCAAGGGGGAGTGTAAATTCGCCGTGCAAGTGTGCGATCCCATGTGTACGCCAAGCTGTAAAAATCCACCATGTGCAGTCTGTGCACAGCCCAGGACTTTCTCCTGCAGTGTGATGAGAACAGGCTGATCGGGGGCCGGAGCTGACGTCACACGCCCGCCCTGAAAACGCTTGGGCACTCCTGAGTCTTCCCTGACCCTCCCAGTAAACAGTCAGTTACCACCCACAAACGGCCTCTTCCTGTCAATCACCTGGCGAACGCCCGTTTTTTTTCGCACCATCCTTTCGCTGACCGGCGATGCCCATTGCTGTTGTCCGACGCGCGTGCGCATTGCGTTGCATACACATGAGCAGTTAGGACCTGATCGCCCGCCGTGAAAAAACACCCAGCAGCAATCAGGACGGAATCACTGCCATAGAGATAATTGTGAATTGCACGTAGAGTGAGTGCTGCACCATCGTGCATGATTTTGCCCTGTGCGTGCTCAGAGAGCAATTGTGCATATACAGTATGTATCCTTCCGGATCAGCGCTCGTTTTACATGTATGACACCGTACCACGGGCTTTGCATGTGTGTAAAATATCCTAATTTGCAAGCACTCATTTCATAAGTACATTTCCACCGCACAGCTCACAACGCTGCGTCAGGCCATTACACATACTTACAGGTCAGGACTGCCATCAGAAATTGTGGGGCCCGGGACTGACAAAATAGACAGGGCCTCTCCCCCCCCCCCCCCCAAATAAAAAAAATATTCTGCTGCTCCACTCCACCCCCATGTGATGTCATACATTGTGACGTTACATATTGGAGGAGCGTTGCAGACCTACAGGAACAGTTCACAGAGAGCTGATGTGCAGGGAAGGCTTGTTTTAAGAAGTCCGCTGTTGTTTCACAGCCTGGTGCAGCTCTCCTGGTATTGGCGGTAAGAGCCAGAGGTGGATCCCCATCTCTGTAAGGGCCCGGGACACCAGTCGTGAAGCCGAGTGAAACTCGTTGGACCACGCCCCATATCCGCCTCAGACTCGGTATCTACGATCCTCTGGAAGACGCCGGCAAAAGCTTCTCAGAGATCAGAGCGCCTGTGTAACACCGCGGTTTCCGGGGAAGAGACACCGCTCCTACACACGCTGAATAGGAACCGGAGACGTGAATAACAGATAGCCGGACCCCGTGCATTGGTGAAGACTCATAAGTGCAATACCCTAGCACTCTCTTTATAAGTGACCTGCATGTGGACTCTTTTCAATACGGACTAACTTTCATTGTGGATTTTATTGTGAATTGAGTTCTCAGACACTGTCCCCAACTGGCGGTAATACTACCCAACGAACCCCAGACTCATTTAAAGCCTTGCTATTTTTTAAGAGGACTGATCCCCCTCATTTTTATCATTTTATTACCTTTTTGTCTCACCATACTCGATATCTGTTCTTCCTTAAAAGAACTACTTTTGTTTTGTTTGTTTTTTCGGTTTTGCTATTGCAACATTTAATATAAAACTATCTATTTTACTCTATATTAAAATGCTAAAATACAGCTGCTACTCTTATAAATAAACACATTTATATTTATATTTATTCATACACTCTCTTCATTTAACTACTATCCTGTAGCACCAAAGGTTTTTTTCACTCTATACGTTGCCCAGATAAAGGAGGATCCGTTACCCAACAAATACTGCAGGGATAGAAAAAGGACACTATTGCCAAAATGAAAACAAAAATACCCATGAGTTTTGGTGTTGCCCAAACCAACTACAGTACCTCCACGTGTCTGCAGGGCTGGGTGAATGAAATGTGTGTTCATTGTATAGAGCTTTATATGTAGAAGATACCAAAGAGACATGGAAGTGTCACTGAAACCGTTGCAAACTCAGACGCTATGTTGCTCACATTGGTACTATGTGGGTCATTCCGAGCTGATCGCTCGCTAGCTAGTTTTAGCAGCCGTGCAAACGCTATGCCACCGCCCACTGGGGAGTGTATTTTAGCTTAGCAGAAGTGCGAACGCATGTGCAGCCGAGCTCTGCAAAAACAGTGTGTGCAGTTTCAGAGTAGCTCAAAACGTACTCAGCGCTTGCGATCACTGCAGCCTTTTCGTGTCCGGATTTGACGTCACACACCCGCCCAGTGTTCGCTCAGCCACGCATGCATTTTCCCAGGCATGCCTGCGTTTTCACAAACACTCCCTGAAAACGGTCAGTTGGCACCCAGAAACGACCCCTTCATGTCAATCACTCTGCGGCCATCAGTGCGACTTACATCTTCGCGGGAGCCTGTGCAAAACCACATCGTTCGTTGTTCCCGTACATCGTGCGTGCACATTGCAGGGCATATGCATGCGCAGAAATGCCATTTTTTGCCCTCATCACTGCGCTGCGAAAATCAGCAGCGAGCGATCAACTCGGAATGACCCCCTATATACATACATATATTTATCTATATATATGGGTGGGGCACCAATATTTATCTTACTTCTGGGCAACTAAGACAAACTTACACCACTGCTTTGATCATTTACACAGCTTACAAATCACACATCAAAGCGCTGGAAAACCTGCACATATGCCAACTACTAAATCTTCCCCAGAGCATAGATGTCTCCTTTAAGCAGACATGTCATGTTTATTATATTCCTGTTATATGACTGTGACATGCAAAACTGGTTTGAATACTCATAGTCCAAGGCTGACTGCTTAATAGCTACGTTTGTGCTGTCACATGTGTTACTGGGCAAACAATGACCTGTCAAGGAAAACACGCACATCTCAAGTCTAGTATATCTTCAGCTGGGTAATTACACCAAGGTCCTAATTGGGGTGTGGTGAGACCAAAAGCTATTCTACGGGTCAGTGTAACAGTGACGTCCCCATATTTCATCCCGTCTTATTAACCCCTCAAAGACCAGAGATGTTTCATAACCAGACCTCTCATTCGGCAGAGGTGCCTGGAGGTGGTGTCAGCTGGAAGTTTATATCTCAGCAACCATCTAATCAAGAGGTAGCCAACCCTGGTCCTCGAGGCCTACCAACAGTTCTCATTTTCCAGGTCTCCGCACAGTGAAGTAATTAGCTCCACCTGGGGATCTTTTAAAATGTGTCAGTGAGTAATTACTACATCTGTGCACCAGCTAGGTGTGCTGGAAAACGTGAACTGTTGGTAGCTCTTGAGAACCAGGGTTGGCCACCACTGATCTAATCTAAAGGACCCTACACACTGGGCTATGTGTGCGGCTGATATGATCAATCTCGTTCAGTAATGAATGATAAATTGTTCAATATATATATTGGTCAGTGTGTAGGCACCAACGATGAACGATGTGCGGACCCGCGGTCGTTCATTGTTGGTTTATACCTGCACGCCAATATGGATAATTTCGTCCATATTAGCATGCATGGCTATGGGGCCAGGTGACATCAGGGAGTATCGTCCGTCGGGCACCTCGACCAGTGTGTAAGGCCCATAACAGTTTCTACCATCTAAGGCACTGGCCTATAGATAATGGGTGCAGTGTGTGCAGTGCACACGGGCCCCTGAGTCCAGAGGGGGCCCAAACAACACACACTGCACCCATTTCTTGGCGGCGGCCATTTTTTTGAGTCCTGCGCATGCGCTGTAGACTCTGGCACTGTACCAGACTCTCAGCGCTGAGAGCGCTAGCAGCGGCGGTGACGGCTACAGGAGAGGAGGGGGCCCACACATGGAGTCTACACACGGGTCCCCTCCTCTCTAGAGACGCCGCTGATCTAAGGCTCCTTTTCTGTGACTCATACAACCTCATCTCTGTTACCATAGATATTCATGGTAAAAAAAAACACTGAATAAATGGAAATAAATCAGAATGAACTCTAATTATCCTAATATAAATGCTAGTTCTAATACAATTTATCAGATAGCTGAGTTGTGTTGTGTGATCTGTGATGGATCAGAGAATAGAAGTACCTGGTATAACAGCTAGACCTCCACACTGTCACTATACTATGGAATTGTCTCACTGTCCCGATAGTAAGAACATTTGTCCCAATTGCCAGGACTGTTAAGATGTGTGTCCCACCGGTGTACGACTGGCCCACTGGGATCCCGGTGGAACCCCTGGAAGGCCCCCAGCCACTTACAAAAACAGGAAAGGAGACATAATTGGTGTGGTATGTATCCCACGCCAATGCCAACCCAACAGCAGATCTGCACCACCTTCCTCTGCACCACCTACCTCTGCACCACCTACCTCTGCACCATCTACCTCTGAATGCCAAAGAGGGTAAAGGACAGAACTTTAAACCTGTTCATGTCACAGGCGGGGATGGACTGGCCCAGGTGTGGTAAGACTTAGGTGGACAGTGTCTAGGTCGACCACTATTGGTCAACAGTAAGTAGGTCGACAAGGTTTCTCAGTCGACAGGGACTCTAGGTCGACGTGACAAAAAGTAGACACAAGTTTTTTTTACTTTTTTTGGTGTCGTTTTCTCCATACAGTGACCGGGAACCCCAATTAGTGCTCCGTGTCCCCTCGCTGGGCTCGCTTCGCCCGCCATGCTTCGAACAAGGTTCGGCACAGGTTCCCATTCCCAATTGTAGTCCACGTGGATCATAAAGTATGAAAAAGTTAAAAAAAAAAATTTTAAAAAGTGAAAAACTCATGTTGACCTTTTGTCATGTCGACCTAGAACATGTCGACCTAGAGTCTCTGTCGACCTAGAAACCATGTCGACCTACTTACTGTCAACCAATAGTGGTCGACCTAGACATTGTCGACCTAAGACTTGTCGACCTAGAGACCGGATCCCGACTGTCCCACAGAGTCAAGGATCTGCATGCCAGCACACAGACTTCCTAGCCTTGTAGCTTCCGCCGACCAGCTGCACATGCTGAGGATTGGAGCTGACGTGCTCCTGCTATGCCTTAGCTTGCTGCTGCCTGTCACACTGAGAGGTGCTGCAAGCAGCATAGCAGCAGAGCGGGGACAGCACCTCCCTGCATTGCTGGCTCTGCATATGGGTGGTCATTCCGAGTTGTTCGCTCTCTAGCTGCTTTTAGCAGCATTGCACACGCTAGGCCGCCGCCTACTGGGAGTGTATCTTAGCTTAGCAGAATAGCGAACAAAAGATTAGCAGAACTGCTACTAAATAATTCCTTGCAGATTCTGAGTAGCTCCAGACCTACTCACAGATTGCGATCAGCTCAGTCCGTTTAGTTCCTGGTTTGACGTCACAAACACGCCCTGCGTTCGGCCAGCCACTCCTCCGTTTCTCCAGCCACTCCTGCGTTTTTCCCTGACACGCCAGCGTTTTTTAGCACACTCCCGGAAAACGCTCAGTTACCACCCAGAAACGCCCCTTTCCTGTCAATCACTCACCGATCTGCAGTGCGACTGAAAAGCGTTGCACGAACACCAGCATAACTGCTAAGTTTTGTGTTAAATAACTTAGCGCATGCGCTCTGCGTACCATGCGCATGCGCATTTAGCAACAAATCGCAGCATAGCGAAAATCGGCAACGAGCGAACAACTCGGAATGACCCCCATGATACACAGAATTGGAGTTGCTCAGTTTATTGGTCCATCACAGGTGCATAAAAGGGGAGGGGCTAGTCTGGATAAGAAGAAACAAAAAATAGGATTTTCATACCTACCGGTAAATCCTTTTCTCTTAGTCCGTAGAGGATGCTGGGGACGCTTCAAGAACCATGGGGTATAGACGGGATCCGCAGGAGACATGGGCACACTATAAGACTTTGAATGGGTGTGAACTAGCTCCTCCCTCTATGCCCCTCCTCCAGACACCAGTTATAGGAACTGTGCCCAGGGAGACGGACATTTCGAGGAAAAGGATTTATTTAATTATTTTAAACTAAGGTGAGATACAGACCAGCTCACACCACTAACACGCCGTACAACATGGTATTCAACAACAACAACGCATACAACGGCAGTCACAAATTGACTGAACTCAATGCAACCTGAGCGTAACTATAACCAAACGGCAGATACAGCCCGCACTAGGACGGGCGCCCAGCATCCTCTACGGACTAAGAGAAAAGGATTTACCGCTAGGTATTAAAATCCTATTTTCTCATACGTCCTAGAGGATGCTGGGGATGCTTCAAGAACCATGGGGTTTATACCAAAGCTCTAGAACGGGCGGGAGAGTGCGGATGACTCTGCAGCACCGATTGACCAAACAGGAGGTCCTCCTCAGCCAGGGTATCAAACTTGTAGAACTTCGCAAAGGTGTTTGAACCCGACCAAGCAGCAGCTCGGCAAAGTTGTAACAGTGCCTGTTCCTGTCCGTTACACCAAAGGACGTGCCGACGTGTACAGATCCTCTTCACACATCGCAGTCACAGCGAAACACGCCCCCCGGGATCGGTGTTGGCAGGGCCAGCAACAGAAATCATTGGGCCCTCCCTGGAGTCAGTGTCTTAAAGATACCGGCTTGGAACTAGACACCGCCTAACCGCACTGGTAATATGGAGAAGCAGCAAATGTGGCCACCGTCACGCAACGCACAGCTGGCGCCGCTGTTCTTCATTCACAAGACTTTTTGCAGCCTTTCCCACTCATAGAGATAGCGCTGTGTCTGCTTGGCTCAATATTCCATGCTGGGGAGACCTGTCACTGTGTCATATCTGCAGTGCAAATGAGCGCCATCAGCACTGGGGGAGACTGGAGGGCTTCCTTTGGGGCCCTAACTGCATGAGCATTTTGGGGTAAGTTCCTGACATCATCCATACAGGTTCCAGTCACGGTCTACGGTGCAATGGACTCATGTGGATGGGGCCCCTTGGAAGCTCGGCCCCGATACGTGAGTATCCCTCGTACACCCGTCACTTGGCTCGTGAGGGCTTCCAGCATATGATCACTGTATACATTATTATAATAACCTTATTATCTTTACACTAGGAAAATGCTGGATGGACGCCATTGAGCTGACTGTGAAGCGTTGCGGCCTGCTCATACGTCGCCACATGAAGACGGAGTAATCCCTGAGTGTGCAGTCTTGCATGGTGCCCTAAATATGTGGACACAAAGGAAAACAATAGCTATCTTGGGGCAGATGTACTAAGCCTTGTCAATTGATAAAGGCTCCCAACAAGCTGGAGAAGGGGCAGAGATGGTAGTGGGGCGCTACCATCTCTGCCATTGCATCTCGATCTTTTGCATTCTGCACAGCGGCACCAAAAACACACCTCCTTATGGTACTGATGATCAGCATACTTCTCATTATTATATTATGCATTGGCAAATGTAAGGGGGGGTTCCAGTTACACAGAATCCCCTCCATGCCAACAGCTGAAATCATGACCGCAATACCTATAATGTATAATACTATTTACTAGAGCTGCGGCCACACCATGCAGTACAATGGATGCCCTATGGCAGCAGCTTTTCTTACTAAGGGGGTGATTCAGACCTGATCACTGGGCTACTAACTTTGCTGTCCTGCGATCAGATAGTCGCCGCCTCCAGGGGGAGTGTAAATTCTCTGTGCAAGTGTGCGATCCCATGTGTACGCCAAGCTGCAAAAATCCACTGTGTGCAGTGTGTGCGCAGCCCAGGACTTACTCCTGCACTGCGATGAGAACAGGCTGATCGGGGTCGGAGCTGACGTCACACACCCTCCCTGAAACCACTTGGACATGCCTGCGTTTTTCCTGACACTCCGGGTAACGCTCAGTTACCACCCACAAACGACCTCTTCCTGTCAATCACCTTGCAGACACGCGCGCGATTGAAATTTTTTGCACCATCCTGTCGCTGAGCGGCGATGTCCGTTGTTCTCTGACGTGTGCGCGCATTGCGGTGCATACGCATGCGCAGTTATGACCTGTTCGGCCGCTGTGCGAAAACGAAAACGCACAGCAATGATCAGGTCTGAATCACTCCCTTAATAGTCTGCGCCGTGCGTGCAATTAGAGCTCCAGTTCCACTTATAGCTTAAATGCTAGTTATGCCCCCTCCAAGGGTTGGCATATGGAAACACCCTTCTATAAACCCTGCATTTGCCCATGACACGCACTCTCTAGTCAGCATGAATCTGGTTACGGTGGGATTCAAGTTTCCCAATGACGTCAGTCAGATTACCGGTAGAAATGACCATCCATGTCGTAGCCGTTGTCCTCCGCACAGGTGCCAATTGTTCCAGAAATTTCTCAAAAACGATTGGATTGCATGACAGCATTGTAATGTATCTGCTCTCTGTCCAATTCAGCAAATCATGTAAATAGCCAAACTGCCGCAGATCCTGCTTTCTTGCAGGGCCACTGACACTGCTGTGGGGCCCGGGTACTAAAGCCTAACTCCAGGAGGAATGGCCATACCGCCTTGTGAATAATAATGAAAAACACTATACGCATCGCCTGGAAGCTGAGCCGCATCCTGCAAAGGGGACTTTATCCCACACAGCAGATGGTCCGGGCCACTACTAGACCCTTCCAAGAGACCCAGACTGGGTAATTAGTACCTGCCCCCCCCCCCCCTCCGTCTCAGCACCCCCCGCTTTTTGGTGCTCGATCCCAGTCACCCTGCTACTCCTGGAGAAACATTGGTGTCTTTTACTGTGGACAGGAGACGACACGCAAACCTCTAACACTCATTGTCCCGTCACACTTTCAAACATACCTGACATTGATCCGGTTTTAATTGGATTATAATAATTTATAAGGCGTCATTCTCGCTTTGGAACTACAAGATGTAATATCAGGACAATTACCCATTATCGCAGACAATATCACATGTTGTGGCCAGAAAGGCGCTCTGTCTGCGAGCCTCTAGTTACGGCTTACAAAGTACTTGTCCTAGAATAACCTCATGCCGGTGGCTTTGATGCAACGTTCTTTACTCTTCATTAGATGATCTGCCTGTGAATCAGAAGTTATATTTCATCCTCCTTTTGTTTTTGGATTGTTCACAGCATCTTCTGCGATCACATATAAACTCTGTGACCGTTTAATCAGAAACATATTTTTAGTGTCGGTGATCACCCTCTCTTGTCTGCTGCTAGGGTTTCACATTCATCTGTTCCAGCAGGTGGCACTTACTGTAAAGCTTACTGTTCCAAACAGAAAATGTGCCTCAAGCAAGAAGGTTCTGTGACTCGGTAAAATGCGTTAGTAGATACGTTACCCAATGTGACTGACATTAACCAATTAGTGCATAGATGTAGTAGATTCAGTATGATATCCTGACAGCCCCTAGAATGTGGCGGCTAGCCGCCTGCCAGCGCAGCTAGGCTACACAGGCAGAGAGCTACTTGGCGGGTGCGAAAGAAACTGCGGCACAGATAAGATTAGATGTTCTGAACGTTGTGAGAGTCAGAATGCCCCGGATACACAGACATCAGTAGAATTGGATCATAATATGATATTTCCATATTAATTGGTGCCGCGACTCGGATCTCACATCACGCTGCTGGCGAAAAAAGATTACAGCGTGTGTTCCTTCGTCAAAGTCTGGATGGCCGCAGGTGAGGTGAGCCGAGCTGTTTTACGTTTTTATTTTATTTAGGAGGCTTTGGTGAGAAATGCGTATAGTTAATTTTCTTATTTGCAGGGATGCTGGCGTTTGGTATATGATCTTGGCGGTTTTAAGATCCCGGTGGTCAGTATACCGACGATGGGATCCCATCCGCCAGAATGCCGGCAGGGGGGCGTGCGCAACAAAAGTCATGCTCGCTGCACTTGCCACAGGTTCTATTCCCCCTCTATTGGTGTCATGGAAACCCACGAGTGGGAATAGCCCTTGGCCCCTGCCAGCATTCTGGCAGCAGGGATCTCATTGGATTTGGGGGGTAATTCAGACCTGTTCGCCTGCTAGGTTTTTTTTGCAGCGCTGCGTTCGCATAGTCACCACCCACCGGGGAGTGCATTGTAGCTGTGCAAGTGTGCGATCGCATGTGCAGCCGAGAGGTACAAAAATAGTTTGTGTAGTTTCTGAGTAGCTCTGGACTTGCTCATCCGCTGCGATCACTTCAGCCTGTCCGGGACCGGAATTGACGTCACACACCCGCCATGCAAACGATTGGACACGCCTGCGTGTTTCCAACCACTTCCAGAAAACGGTCAGTTGACACCCACAAACGCCCTCTTCCTGTCAATCTTCTTGCGATCGCCCGTGCGAATGGATTCTTCGCACAAACCCATCGCACAGCAACGAACCGCTTTGTACCTGTGCGACGCACCTGCGCATTGCGGTGCATACGCATGTGTAGTTCTGCAAAAAACGCTAGCGAGCGATCAGGTCTGAATTACCCCTTTGGTCCAGAAGCTTAAAATGGCATTAATATTCACTGCCAACCTGCATTTAATATTATTGCTGTTTTACGTCTCTAGGTCAAAGTCACCGTTTAGTAAATCTAGGCCGAAGTCTTAAAGCAGAAGTCATGCACCCAATTTCTTTTTTTTTGTAATAAATTGTTACATACTGTAGACTGTGTGAATGCACTACACTCTGAAACATCACCGTCCGACAGACTAGGCTGCTACATAGACCTGTGGCTCCCAAACTGGGTGCAGTGAGGCTCTTGCAGGGGGGCCTTAAGTTGATGGTACAGAACCAAATCAAATTAGGCAAACCCAGTGCTAGTGGCTGCCAATCAGAAAGCATGTGGACAATCAGATGTGCACCAACACATTGCGGAACCCAAGGATGACAGGCAGGCACACTTTACATAATTTAATGTTTATTCCAAATCTATCAATAAGAAACTTTTGGCCTAGGGGTGCCATGAAAAAGAAAACGCTGATACTCTACATTCTAGAAAGTTTGGGAACCACCGACATACAGTGCATCTGGAAAGTATTCACTGCGCTTCACTTTTTCCACATTTTGTTATGTTACAGCCTTATTTCAGAATGGAATAAATTCATTTTTCCCCTCAAAATTCTACACACAATACCCCATAATGACAACGTGAAAAAAAATTTTTTTGTGATTTTTGCAAATTTATTTAAAAAAAAAAAACTAAGAAATCACATGTACATAATTATTCACAGCCTTTGCCACGAAGCTCAAAATTGAGCTCAGGTGCATCCTGTGTCCATTAATCATCCTTGAGAAGTTCCTACAGCTTAACTGGAGTCCACCTGTGGTAAATTCATTGATTGGACATGATTTGGAAAGGCACACACCTGTCTATGTAAAGCCCACACTTGACAGTGCATGTCTGAGCACAAACCAAGCATGAAGTAAAAGGAATTGTCTGTAGACATCAGATACAGGATTGTCTTGAGGCACAAATCTTGGGAAGGGTACAGAAAAATATCTGCTGCTTTGAATGTCCCAATGAGGACAGTAGCCTCCATCATCTATAAATGGAAGAAGTTCGGAACCACCAGGACTCTTCTTAGAGCTGGCCGGCCGTCTAAACTGAGCGATCAGGGGAGAAGGTCCCTAGTCAGGGACGTGACCAAGAACCCAATGGTCACTCTCTCAGAGCTACAGCTTCCTCTGTTGAGAGAGGAGAACCTTCCAGAAGGACAACCATCTCTGCAGCAACCCACCAATCAGGCTTGAATGGTAGAGTGGCCAGACGGAAGCAACTCCTTAGTAAAAAGCACATGGCAGCCCGCCTGGAGTTTGCCACAATGCACCTGAAGGACTCTCAGACCATTATAAACAAAATTCTCTGGTCTGATGAGACAAAGATTGAACTCTTTGGCGTGAATGTCAGGCGTCATGTTTGGAGGAAACCAGGCACCGCTCATCACCAGGCCAACAGTGAAGCATGGTGGTGGCAGCATCATGCTGTGGGGATGTTTTTCAGCAGCACGAACTGGGAGACTAGTCAGGATAGAGGGAAAGATTAATGCAGCAATGTACAGAGACATACTGGATGAAAATCTGCTCCAGAGCACTCTTGACCTCAGACTGGGGCGACGGTTTATCTTTCAGCTGGACAACAACCCTAAGCACACAGCTAAGATATCAAAGGAGTGGCTTCAGGAAAACTCTGTGAATGTCCTTGAGTGGCCAAGCCAGAGCCCAGACTTGAATCCGATTGAACATCTCTGGAGAGATCTGAAAATGGCTGTGCACCGACGCTTCCCATCCAACCTGATGGAGCTTGAGAGGTGCTGCAAAGAGGAATGGGTGAAACTGCCCAAAGATAGGTGTGCCAAGCTTGTGGCATCATATTCAAAAAGACTTGAGGCTGTAATTGCTGCCAAAGGTGCATCAACAAAGTATTGAGCAAATGCGGTGAATACTTATGTACATGTAATTTCTTAGTTTTTATTTTTAATACATTTTCAAAAATCTCAAAAACACTTTTTTTACATTGTCATTATGGGGTATTGTGTGTAGAATTTTGAAGGGGAAAAATGAGTTTATTCTATTTTGGAATAAGGCTGTAACATAACAAAATGTGGAAAAAGTAAAGCGCTGTGAATACTTTCTGGATGCACTGTAGACTATTTGAAGAACTGTTCTCAGTCTAATACAGCACCATTCAATCACAGACTGTGTGAGCGCACTACTTTTACTCTGTGACGGTAGAATCACAAGTACCAGGGTGGAAATAAGTTGTCAGGAGGGTCTCGTCGCAGTCTTTGTGGCCACTATCGGCCTTTGGGATGCCAGCACTGCACTAGTGACGTAGAAATCCAGTTTTCAAATCTCCAAGCAGATTCTCGGCCTCATTTACCAGAAAGCAGGATGTTTCTCAGATGTTTATGGACATCATATAAATGTCACCACTCTGGCCTACTCTCCTGGTTCCATAGCCGGACCTTGTTCATGCTCAATAACTCCAAAACCCTTTTAATTTGTATACTTAAATACTACAAATTTATCAACTCTTGTTCATTGTATTTATTAGCAATGATAAAGCTTTCTGATTTGTTACCATATTAAGAATTGCGTTGTTTCTACAAAGTCCATGTGTGCTTGGTCCCCCAAAAGAATTCCACCTGGTGGCCCTTCATGTCTTGATACACCAATGCCCCGAACATCACCCTTTCAATATGTAATCTCATATTTTAATAACTATGCATTTTGTGTATATTTATTATAATTATATGTGACCTACAGTATTCTCCCCAATGGAAAAATCTGCAGGGCCACTGGCAATTTAAATGAAGAAAAATACAGTATGTAAGTGAAAATTAGTTTTATGATTCAGGGGATGTGTGACCTTAAGAACTTCTTAACTTTCCTGTGGTGCATAGAATTCAGAGATAATTTTAAATACCTCAAAATGTAGAGATGATGGTATGTTATTCCATTGGGGTGTAGAAAAAAATGCCGCCGGCGGTTGATATATCAACGCCGGAATCCCAAACGATGGCAGAAGACCGCCATCAAAAACAAAATGCCGCCGGCGGTTGATATATCAACGCCGGAATCCCAAACGATGGCAGAAGACCGCCATCAAAAACTCGATGGAGGTCAGGATCCTGGCGTCAAAATACCAACAGCCAGAATCCCGATCGTTCTTCAGGCGGGACGTACTTGTGTCCTGCCGCAGGAGGTGGGAGGTTAGGTTTAGGCATTAGAAGGGGGATTAGGGTTAGGGTGCAGGGACAGGAAGGGGATGGTTAGATACCGGGGAGGAAGGGTGTTAGGGTTAGGCACTTAGAAGGGGAGGTTTGGGTTGGGCAACAAGCGGGGATGGTTAGGTTTTGGCAACGGGGAAGGTAGGGTTAGGCAAAACTGGGGAGAGTTAGACTTAGGCACCACGAGGAGGGTTAGGGTTAGGCACCCACAAGGGAGGGTTAGGGTAGGGGGCAGGGGAGGGTTAGGGTACTTTCTGGGGGGCTGTTGGAATCCTGATGGTCGGGATGCTGCTGTTGGTATTCTGACCGCTGGCATCCCGTCCATCAGGATTTGGCTTACGGTCATTAGGTCAACAAGACTTAGGTCAACAGTCATTAAGTCGACCACTACTGGTCGACATGTATTAGGTCAACATGGTCATTAGATCGACACATACAAGGTCTACATGGAAAAAGGTTGAAACAAGTTTTTCACTTTTTCATACTTTACGATGTACGTGGACTACGATTGGGAATAGTAACCTGTGGGGGACACAGTGCACTAATTGGGGTTCCTCGTCACTCTACGAAGAAAACGGCACAAAAAAAGTACAAAAACTCATGTTGACCTTTCCCATGTCGACCTAGTACATGTCGACATAATGACCATGTCGACCTAATGCATGTTGAACTATAGTGGTCAACCTAAATCTTTTCGACCCAATGACCCGTACCGCAGGATTTCATACTGAATCCATTCCCTCGGCTGTGACAGTGTTTCCTGTGTATATCCCGTGTTCTCCTATCTGCAGTATATATACAGCGTCTTATGCCGCTCAGGTACTGTAATAACTATTATGATGGAACGTGGTCTGGAAATAGTTAAGAATGTGTTGTCTTTAGTCTGCGTGTAACATTATATCCCTGTACACCTATGGGTGTTTTTTTTCTTCCAGAGGCAAAACAAAAGGACAAAACACAGGATAGAGATAAGCGTGCCCAAACAGGTTCCACTTCTGTGATGAACTGGTTCCAGTGGCGGGACTGATCCGCCATAACACAGCACTAGGAGTGAGGCTGATAAACACTTCCCGCAGCCAATGGGAGTTGTGATCCAGTGATTCATTAATGAGTGTCCTCCATATTTCACCTGGGAGCTCCACCCATAGGTAAGAAATGTGAACCAATGAGAACAAAAGTATGATCCAGTGTTATCACGCCAGGATTCAGTATGAATGACCGCCGGACGGGATGACGGTGGTCGCAATACTGACGCCGACATCCCGATCTGTGAATTCCAGACATGGGCGAGGTAAGTATGTTCCCCCCTCTCCCCTACCCCATAACCCTCCCTTCCCGCCAGTGGTGCCATGAGGGGGGGAGAGGGTGCAAATTACCTGGGCCCAGGTCTAATGGAGGGGCCCAGGTAATTCCAGCATGGAGACCGGTGGGGGCGGCTGAACCAGAGAGCCGGAGGCTGCGCTGCAAGCGGCCTTCCCGTCTCTCTGAGGGACCGGATCGGCCCACCTGCCCATCAAACCCTTCTGGCATGTGCCAGAATGCCAGTCCGGCCCTGGTTACCAGGTTATTGGTTAAATCTGTTTTTAGGTTATTTAGGAGTAAGATACACCTAAGTATAATGGAGTTTTTAATACATATTTAACTTATGTTCATACTGTATATATTTTCACAGATGCAATGTTGCAAACTTCTCTAAGGTTCCATTCTGTTACTGCCTCCAAATCTCAGTTTGTGAATCAGCCCATGAGAAAGAACAGATAGGTTTGTAGTGAGGACTTCTTACAAGGGAATAAATACAATTTAATTAAAAAAAAGGATTCAGTAACAAAAATGATGAAACTGAACAGTGACACATATTGAGATAACAGAGGGGGTCATTCCGAGTTGACCGCTCGCTAGCAAGTTTTTGCAGAGCTGCGATCAGGTCAAAACTCAACAAAACTGCGCATGCGTATACATCGAAATGCACAGGCACATCGTACGGTTACAAAGAGGATCGGTGCTGGCCGATAGATTTAACGAAGAATCCATTCGCACAGCCGATCGCAAGGTGATTGACAGAAAGAGGGCGTTTGTGGGTGCTTGGAAAAACGCAGGCGTGTCCAAGCATTTGCAGGGCGGGTGTCTGACGTCAATTCCAGGACCAAAAAGACTGACGTGATCGCAGCGGCTGAGTAAGTCCAGAGCTACTCAGAAACTGCATAAAACTTTTTTGTGCCGTCGGCTGCAAAAGCGTTCGCACACTTGTAAAGCAAAAATACACTCCCCCATAGGCGGCGACTATCTGATCGCAGCGCTGCAAAAAGTTGCTAGCGAGCGATCAACTCGGAATGACCCCCATTGACAGCACAGCTACTGTATAAAGGAAAACCTTGTAGAAAATGAAATGTGTGACAATTCTACATAAAAACCAGAAGAGGGCGCAATGAGATTCACAAATAACATTCATGACATTTTAAAACGGTGGACCTAAAATAGCAAAATTGCAACTGCTAGCACGCACATGGGGGGTCATTCTGAGTTGTTCGCTCGTTATTTTTTTCTCGCAACGGAGCGATTAGTCGCTAATGCTCATGCGCAATGTCCGCAGTGCGACTGCGCCAAGTAAATTTGCTATGCAGTTAGGTATTTTAATCACGGCATTGCAAGGTTTTTTCTTCGTTCTGGTGATCGTAATGTGATTGACAGGAAGTGGGTGTTTCTGGGCGGAAACTGGACGTTTTATGGGTGTGTGTGAAAAAACGCTACCGTTTCTGGGAAAAACGCGGGAGTGGCTGGAGAAACGGAGGAGTGTCTGGCCGAACGCTGGGTGTGTTTGTGACGTCAAACCAGGAACGACAAGCAGTGAACTGATCGCAGTGGAAGAGTAAGTCTCGAGCTACTCAGAAACTGCTAAGAAGTGTCTATTCGCAATTCTGCTAATCTTTCGTTCGCAATTTTGATAAGCTAAGATTCACTCCCAGTAGGCGGCGGCTTAGCGTGTGCAAAGCTGCTAAAAGCAGCTTGCGAGCGAACAACTCGGAATGACCCCCATGATGGGGGCAGCCCAGTGCAGGGCAAAGCTGCCCACCGTGCTTATCAGCGGCCAGTGATGCGATCGCAAATCAATTGTAATCGCATTGTAGAATCTGAAATTAATGTTGACCCCCTGCATATGCAGCTAGACTGCGCACGCAGTCGGACGGCCGGCAATTTTTCCGTTCACATTGGCCGTGTGTGACATCGATCTCACCACCTTCTCCTCCTCGCTGGAATCCCTACTCTCTTCTATCACTCACACCAGGCTGTCACTAAGTACAATCAGACTCTTGGTCTCTTTCCTCCGCCTACAGGTAATCGATCCCTGCTACTTCGGTCAGCTTCCAGTGAACCAAACCCCAGCCCTGGCACTCCAAACTGAATACATTCACCCAGAAATATTTTTGCACAGCGAAATGCATGTAGAGGAAGTCCCGCTCTCTTGATGTCTTTCTTCACTTAAAGGGGGGTATTTATCAAAGCTTGAAGAAAGACAAAGTTGACAGAGATGAATCTCTCTCCACTTTATCTTTGATACATCTAACCCTACATATTTTATCTCTTAATGTAGTTCTGCCCTCTCACTAGCCATACAGTCCTTCTTCAAGACTCCCATCTTCCAGTTCTCCAACACCCAGCGGCTCTTTGCCAACTTTAACTCCCTGCTCTGCCCCCCCCCCCCCCCTCCTTCTCTCTTTGACCTTCTCCTATCTGGCCATGACCCTTACATTGTACTGAAACCACCCTAACCTTAATCAGCAACCGACCTTTGGCATTGTTGAACACTTAGGGGATCATTTATCAAGCCTTGGACAGTGATAAATAGCATGGTGATAAGTTTTACTTTATGCTCTCTTTACACAATTGGTGAAATGGTTGACTTTTGGTTTTCCACCTGTCTCTTCAATCGTTGCTTTTCCAGCACAGACTCCTCCTCCTCCTCCTCCTCCTCCTCCTCCCTGTGGGGGTCCATAGGGGTTTAGTCCCAAGTCCCCTTCTTTTTTCACTACTCAGTAGGTGACCTTATCAGCTCTTTCAGTCTACAGTATTATCTTTATGCTGATGATACCCAAATATATCTGTCCTGTCCTGACCTCTATTCAGTCCTCTTCCCTCACATATTCATACAGATAATCCATTCTCTCCTCTCGGATGTCTCAATGCTTTCTCCAGCTTAATATGTCCAAGACAGAGCTTATTGCCTTCCATCCTTCCTGCGTCTCCACCCCTCCCCATCTTTCCGTCACCGTCAACAACATCACCATCTCCTCAGTTAATCTGGTCCACTGCCTGGTCATCACCATCGATTCTCACTCGCCCCACATTAAGTTACTTAGACTTGGTTACTTACTCGGTTCCACCTCTAGAACATCATCAGAATTCACCCCACTCCTCTCTCTCGACACTGACAAAACACTTGTCTACTCCCTCATCTATTTTCTTGACTATTGCATTCTTCTTCTTTTTCTCCCTTCTCTGCCAGGTTCCCTAACCCCTACAGAAACTTCTTACCCTCTCTGCAAAACTCTCTCACCCGCTTTTCCCTCCTACATCTCCAACCTTATTTTCCATAACACCCCCTTCCACATTCTCCTATCAGCCAGTGACTACCGCTCCCCCCCCTTCCCCCCCTCACTAGGGATGGACATCGGAAGCCCACCATCAACTGATGGCTGGGCTTCCACTACTGAAACTTTCGATGTAATGGTAACTAACCATCGCATCAAAATAATTCGATGGTAAAAACTATAGGATTTGTGCATGCGCAAAAACCCCTGCAGCATCATTGGCAATGGGTGGGATCAGGGGCGGGATCAGGGCGGGGCCTGTAGCATCATGCAACACCATAGCAACATACAACACTGTATGTAATAACAAGCACTTCCCAACAGGAGCAGATAATGGGGCTGAGCCAATCGCTGCTGGTACCGCGTTAGCGTCTTTTGCCATAGTGGTGCCTTCGACTTTATGCTAATGCCAGTATCAGCCCTTTTTCCTGGTGTACAGTCGTGCGTCTGATTGTGCCCGGGCTGAGACGACCGCTTTGTGCATCTTTAGGCGCTGCCATCAGTTGCATCACCGAAATATGCTGCAGCCGCATGCTGGGTGCAGATTCTCCATCAGAGTACGGCCTCCATACTCAGCAACAGGCCCAAGATGCTCCCGTAACACGCCCGTCAGATCTGCGTCTGCATCCACCTCTCAGTCAGAGGCGTCACAAGGGGGGTGCAGAACGAACCAAGATGTCACCCATCCAGGGAGTGACACCAAAATGCTGGCTCCTCCGCCGTGACAAGGAGCTGGGTGCTGCACTGTGACATTTTCATGCAGGGCCTGGATCCTGTCACTGAGGGGGAGCCAGCAGTGCAGCCAAAGTCTCCAGGAGCAGCCCAGCATCTTCTCTGAGAATGCTGGGTAGACCCATGGAATGATGTAACAAAGGCTTCCCACAAAGCTACACCCCTTCCCATGAGGCCACACCCCCTGGAGTGAAGTAATCACAGGCTTCCCGCTAGGCCACACCCTCCCCATGAGGCCACAACCTCTTTTTGGACACACTCGCCAAAGAATGATAACCACTTGCGTGCGAACTCCCCTATGTCTATAGACTTCCAAATGGTCTCGATTGCAGCAGTGTACAAATAATTAAACCAGATATGTTAGCTTAGATCTCCGACTTGTAGACAACTGTTTACCTATTACTAGATTTCAGGAGCGTCTCTGAACGCCTTGTGCCAGCTATTCTCTCCAGCCATTGATTCAGGTGAGTGGAGTAAGCAAATGAAAACAGGACCATTAGCTCTAATGGGCCAAGTACCCTGCAGGAAGTTCTGCTCCTCAGTAGAGCTCCTCAGTGCAAGACGTGACTTCCTTAGTGCGGGAGTTCTACAATGCCTGAACAAAGTTCTACAATGCCTGAACAAAGCCACCAGATAGATGGAAAATAAAACTGGATCCAATTATCTTATTCAGTATTACACTCATTTCAAAAGGCTACGTTGGGGTAAATTTACTACAGTGCAGATTTTGCTTATCATTCATCTAGCACCATTTTAAAGATAATATATAGAATCTGATTGGTTGCTATAGGCAACATCTCTTCTAAAAAAAAACCCTCACACTTTAGTAAAATTGACCCCGTTATATTTTTTAGGGGGACATTTACTAAGCAGTGATAAGAGTGGAGAAGTGAGCCAGTGGAGAAGTTGCCCATGGCAACCAATCAGCACTGAAGTAACATCTGTAATTTGCATACTATAAAATGATACAGAGCTGCTGATTGGTTGATGGGGCAACTTCTCCACTGACTCACTTCTCCGCTTCTATCACTGCTTAGTAATTGTCCCCATAAAGTTATTTCCTGGTTCAACATTACGTAGCACAAACTCATAACAGCACAAATACCGCACATTAAGAAAATGAATGACTGTAATATCAAAGAATTAAATGACGCTTTAATAGCTACCCAAGCATGTGACTAACTCCTGATTAGCGAGAGTACTGTAATTAAAAATTTAATCCAGTCATTATAAACAGCTGAGAGATAGAAGGAATGACTGTATTACGTTCACTCCTGTGAAATAACATAACACAATGGGTGCATGTCTCTAAGTGGACACGTTATTTTCCTACTAACAGAAATGTCACAGATCCACATGAGGTACATCCTGCTAACGGAGGAACCATCCGTGGCAGCCATCTTGGACGCACTGTGTAGGTTGCTGCTAGTGGGGGTAAATTATACAGGCATAGCATACAGTGGGGCAGAAGTACATGGGGAAATATTTACAGCAAATACAGCAAACTGCATACAGGTATAGCATATGGTGGGGTGGAAGTATACGGTATATAAAAAAACACATGGTCAAAACAGTGAACAGGACCACGGAGGGCACTGCACGGGGGGCACTGCACGGGGGGCACTGCAGCCTGGAGTAGTGGGGCAGGAAAAAAAGCAAATACTACATAGAGTCCAGAGTCTATCAGTGCCAAACAAGGTCTAGGGAATTAGCGCTGGAGCCCCCATTGCAGGGAACGTGAGCAAGACTTCCAGCACAGACCTGGAGGTAGGATTGCTCTGCAATGGAAAGGGTAAGTACTGTATATACAGTGGGGCGAGGGTGGGACAATGCAGGGAGGGGGCGTTTCAATGTGACCGGGTATTGGCCCTCATTCCGAGTTGATCGCTCGCTGCTGTTTTTCGCAGCGCAGCGGTCAGGTTACTACTGCGCATGCGTATACATCGCAATGCGCACGTGCGTCATATGGGTACAAACAGCATCATTGCTTTGCAATGTTTCTAGCGACAAATCCATTCGCACAGCCGATCGCAAGGAGATTGACAGGAAGAGGGCATTTGTGGGTGTCAACTGACCGTTTTCTGGGAGTAGTATGGAAAACGCAGGCGTGTCCAAGCGTTTGCAGGGCGGGTGTCTGACGTCAATTCCGGGACTGGACAGGCTGAAGTGATCGCAGCGGCTGAGTAAATTCAGACCTACTCAGACCTTCAGTACCACTCGCCTGCACATGCGATTGCACACTTGCAAAGCGAAAATACACTCCCCCGTGGGCGGCGATTATGCGTTTGCACGGCTGCAAAAAGTAGCTAGTGAGTGATCAACTCGGAATGAGGGCTATAGTCCAATAAACTAGCCATATTGATAACTGGTGGGCCAGCCAATCAGCTCCTTACTGTCATTTTTCAAACACATGACAGGAACTGATTGGCTGATGCACCATTTGTCATCTGTAACGAGTGATAACAGGAATATCAATCGTTGTTTAATCTGTTCCTATGATTATAATTATTATGGTAAAACCAGCACAAACTTACTGCTCACGCACCAGAGAATAGTAGGAGCGCTATTAGTATATAGTGAAAGGTAAAAGGAATAGTTTTAAACCGGAGACTCCACTACTCTCCCGGAACTTCCAGGAGACTCCAGAATCTTGAGCTATCTCCCGGATGGCTGGAGGAGAGGGCAAGTCTCATGGAGCCTCCCTCGTGGCCACCGGTTTTGCTCACTTACCAAGTGAAGTGAGCGTTCTGGGTGGCTTCATGTTGGGACTTGCGCTGAATCGCGCTGTCATGGCCCTGCCCCTGCTTTACAATATGGGCATACCTCCCAACTGTCCCGATTTTCTCCCGCTGTCCCACCCACGGGCCGCAGTGTCCCGCGGTGGGGGGGGGGGGGGCAGTTGGGAGGCTCCTGTCACTGCTGCTCTGCATGTGCACAGCGTCTATTCACTGGAGTCAGAGGGAGAGGGGGCATGCCAGCAGCTCACAGAGCGCTGGGCATGCCCGCTTCAGTGACGGACAAGGGGGCATGGCTTACAATCGCAGCATCACTGCAAAGCCACGCCTCTTTTCAGAGGCCACGCCACCTTTTCGGGAGAGTGTGCGGCTTCACCGTGCGTGTCCCCCTCTTTAAAGAAGGACAAAGTTGGGAGGTATGATATGGGTAATCATGGCATTATATAGCGGGTAATGCATACACCTTATGGAAAAAAAGCTGTGACTTCTCATATATAGAGGTCTATTCATGAAGCAGTGAAAAGTGTGGAGAAGTGAGCCAGTGGAGTAGTTGCCCATGGCAACCAATCAGCTGCTACGTATAGTTTTATAGACTGCACTTTATAAATGTTACCTCAACACTGATTGGTTGCCATGAGCAACTTCTCTACAGGCTCACTTCTCCACTCTTATCACTGCTTCATGAATAGACCCCATAGCCAGCTGCCTGGGAGCGCCTCAGTGTTGTCCCCTGCTTGCGCAGTGCTAGTCTCCGGTGTTCTGCCGGTTATTCCTTCTAGTGTTCTCTACATCTATTGTTAGAATCCTGATGGTGGCACAGTAGAAGCTGAGACAGCACTTTAGCAGCAGACAGCTGCTTTTACTGAACTACTTTAAAACAATTATAAAAGCTTTGCCGGATAAATGGATTATAATGCAGTGTGTTTCCTGTCAGTCATGTTGCTTAGCATTTACAGCAGCGGATCCCACAGTTGTAGGAGAGCGCTCTGCGCTGTCTCCTCTGAGCTGCCGGGACCCCCGTATTGTCGGTGTCACATCCAAGCCAGCCAACCGAGATGTGCTACTGCGTATGTACAGCTTGTCTCTGCGAGTCCTCCATAGTGGAAGAACAAGGTCCCTCTGTGTCGCTACTGTGCGGGTAGGGTAGGAACGCAGGAGACCCTGCAAGTGTCACTGTGTCACCAACGCTAAACTCCACTGACACCACTGCGTACTAACACCGGTCACTGCGTATTAACACAGGTCACTGCGTACTAACACAGTGACCTGCGTACTAACACCGGTCACTGCGTACTAACACCGGTCACTGCGTACTAACACAGGTCACTGCGTACTAACACAGGTCACTGCGTACTAACACCGGTCACTGCGTACTAACACAGGTCACTGCGTACTAACACCGGTCACTGCGTACTAACACAGGTCACTGCGTACTAACACAGGTCACTGCGTACTAACACAGGTCACTGCGTACTAACACAGGTATATGCCTCACTATACAGCAGTCACGTGAGTCATTGCAGTGGGTCATTGCAGTGTGTGGCATAATGTATCACGGACATTGCGGTGTGTGTCATAATGTGTCAGGCATTACGGTGTGTGGTATACTATATCACGGGCATTGTGGTATGTGGTATAATGTCTCAGGGTCATTGCAGTGTGGCATAATATATAACGGGCATTGCGGTGTGTGGCATAGGGTATAACGGGCATTGCGGTATGTGTCACAGGCATTATAGTGTATGGTATACTATATCACGGGCATTGTGGTATAATGTCTCAAGGTCATTGCAGTGTGTGGCATAATGTGTCACAGGCATTGTATGTGCTATAATGTATCGGGCATTGCAGTGTGTGGTATAATGTATCACGGACATTGCAGTGTGTGTCATAATGTGTCACAGACATTGTATGTGCTATAATGTATCAGGGGCAGTGCAGTGTGTAGCATAATGTATAACGGGCATTGCAATTCCTGTCATAATGTGTCACAGGCATTATAGTGTGTGGCATAATGTGTCGGGGGCATTACGGTGTGTGGCATAATGTGTCGGGGGCATTACGGTGTGTGCATACTGTGTCATGTGCATTATTGTGTGTGGCATAATGTCTAAGGGCCATTGCAGTATGTGGCATAATGTATACTGGGCATTACTATAAGGAGGAAAAATGACAAATAATGTAAGGGGCATGAATCAGGATTATTTTTCTTTCCTGTGGTGGCCAACGTCTGGGCGTGCAGGTTGCAAAACTGGGGTATAAGGTAGTCTTTTCCTGCAATACCACGCCCATTCCAACGAAGCCACGCCCATTCCAACGAAGCCACGCCCCTTATGGTGCCCCCCCCCTGTATATTCTTTTTCTGGATCCGCCCCTGATAATGCCCACATGTATGTACTGCTGCACCTGTGTATAATACCTACATGTATATACTGCTGCACCTGTGTATAATGCCCACATGTATATACTGCTGTACCTGTGTATAATGGCCACATGTATATACCGCTGCACCTGTGTATAATGGCCACGTGTATATACCACTGCACCTGTGTATAATGGCCACATGTATATACCGCTGCACCTGTGTATAATACCCACGTGTATATACAGCTGCACCTGTGTATAATGGCCACGTGTATATACCGCTGCACCTGTGTATAATGGCCATGTGTATATACCACTGCACCTGTGTATAATGGCCACGTGTATATACCGCTGCCCCTGTGTATAATGGCCCCATGTATATACTGCTGCACCAGTGTATAATGCCCACATGTATATACCGCTGCACCTGCGTATAATGCGCTCATGTATATACCGCTGCACCTGTGTATAATCCACACATGTATATACCACTGCACCTGTGTATAATGCCCACATGTATATATCGCTGCGCCTGTGTATAATGCCCACATGTATATACTGCTGCACCTGTGTATAATGCCCACATGTATATACCGCTGCACCTGTGTATAATGGCCACGTGTATATACCGCTGCCCCGGTGTATAATGACCCCATGTATATACTGCTGCACCTGTGTATAATGCCCACATGTATATATACCGCTGCACCTGTGTATAATGCCCACATGGGAATAATGCTGCACATGTGTATAATGCGCACATGTATATACCGCTGCACCTGTGTATAATGCCCACATGTATATACCGCTGCACCTGCGTATCATGCCCACATGTAAATAATGCTGCACCTGTGTATAATGCGCACATGTATATACTGCTGCACCTGTGTATAATACCTACATGTATATACCGCTGCACCTGTGTATAATGCCCACATGTATATACTGCTGCACCTGTGTATAATGCCCACATGTATATACTGCTGCACCTGTGTATAATGCCCACATGCACCCTTGGGCTCATATAATGTGAGTAAATCTGGCTCTGGTACTAGCCAGTGCCTCCTCCGCCATTTACCTCACCACACGTCACTGCTATACAGCACACCACCTGTATTACCCCCAACACGTTCCTGGCTGTTGGACCTGCTACATACATTGTATGCCTGCTGCATTCTGTACTGTATTATGCTATGTATCTGTTAAGCGCCTTGAGTCCTATTGGAGAAAGAGCGCTATATAAATAAAATTATTATTATTATTATCCTGTGTTATCCTGCAACCCATTCAGCCTGACTAATAAATTAATCTCTGGTTAAGTTATTCATTGTGCGGCCTGACATCCATCACACATCGCTGGTACCTATAGCAACGCCTGTAAGTCCTGGTAATACCCACAGGAGACAGGTGGACCAAGAGACAGACTGCCTGCCTGCAGGTGATCATTCTTTTGTGGGGGATGCGGTTACAAACCCGACGGTCGGGATCCTGGCGCCAAAATAACACCGCTGGTAAACCCAACACACACCGACGCCGGAATCCTGACCGTCAGGATACCAACCGTAGAGAGATTTACAAGGCATGGTTTTGCCTTGCAAGTGAATGTCCCACAGAACTCTCGGACTCCATTACATTGACTCTGTGCCCAACAAGGGGTAAGGGGGTAATCCCCTACAATAAAGCTAAAATATGAAAGTGTAAGAAACGACAATAAAAGGATAAATCCAGTATCATACCACCGAACATTTCTGTGCCCGTGGCATAATGGGGTTTAGAACCTTGCCCGTGGGCTTACTTCCCCTCTGTACCCCCCAAACCCCATTAATGCTCAACAATGCACAAATTACAGAAATTCTTACAGTCTGAATGAAACAAAAAGAACAGGAATACATAAGATTTACCGGCAGACGGGATGCCAGCTGTCGCTATATTGAAAGTGTCATCCCGTGTTTCGGAATCCCGTCAGCGAGACTCGCTGCGCCTACCCCTTTTTATTTTTTAGGGTTTTTTTTTTTACATAAATAGAGCATTGTTATTGTGAATAGAAGCAGAGACATAGGGGGCTAATTCATACCTGATTGCTCGCTAGCGTTTTTTTTACAGCTGCGATCAGGTCAGAACTGCGCATGCGTATGCACCGCAATGCGCAGGCGCGTTGCACGGGTACAAAGCGTTTCGATGCTCTGCGATGGGTTTGTGCGAAGAATCCATTTGCACGGGCGATCGCAAGGAGATTGACAGGAAGAGGGCGTTTGTGGGTGTCAACTGACCGTTTTCTGGGAGTGTCTGGAAAAACGCAGGCGTGTCCAAGCGTTTACAGGGCGGGTGTCTGACGTCAATTCCGGTCCCGGACAGGCTGAAGTGATCGCAGCGGCTGAGTAAGTTCTGGGCTGCACAGAGACTTCACAAGATCTTTTTGTAACGCTCGGCTGCACATGCGATCGCACACTTGCACAGCTAAAATACACTCCCCTGTGGGCGTTAACTATGCAAACGCAGGACTGCAAAAGACAGCTAACGAGCGATCAGGTCTGAATTAGCCCCAATAATTATTACATATTGTTTAAAGTAACTGAACGCGGACTGTAATAAGCAAACAAAACTTCTGTTGATTAACTTGGGAGTCTAGAATATTTTAGCATCTGTTATTAGTGGTAATTACCAGGAATGGGTTAATCATTGGTGTTAATTACACTCTAAGTAGTCACATGCACAGTTCCTGAATGGTGAAAAACAGAATAATTAATGGATTGGTTTTCCGAGTACCGCTATAGGTACTTAACAAGTAGACACAGACGCTCATTAGATGAGTCACTGGAGATATTAAACAATATAAATGTCAAGTAGATCACAACAATAAATATAAACTATATAATACTGAGGTAGCAGAACGTCTAATTCCTCTAATTGTCATTCGGAAAAATGCATTGTGAGAAGTATGAGGATTAAGAACATAGAGTCAAGTAAACATATTTGAAAGGATTTAATTAACTAGTAAGCGAGACTTAATTGAATTAACCAGAAGGTGTTACTTACCTGTGCGTGACGTAGTGGTGAAGGGGTCCGGGAATGCGACCCCAGCAGAACCTCGGGAGGATAGAAATATACGAATAAATCCTCTAGGAACTGATTAACCCACAAAAACTCTCTGCATGTTTTACTTTTCTAAACTACAGATGTTATATCCCAAGATGATGATGATGATGATGAGGAGGAGGAGGGGGAAGTAGAAAGAAACCTCTTGTTATATAAATATCATCAACTTAGAGTTTTCATTTATTGTCCGAAATCAAACATTGAATAAACTTTGTAATTTACTTTATTATATTTATTATACACATAGAAGCAGCTATAATGAGGGTCATAGAAAGAGCTGGAGCCAATTGACCAGGAACATACATTGTCGCTGAGATAAGGGCGCCCTACAAGCCATGATCGTGTATGTACAGTACATGAAGACCAATTTATCTATATATTGTATATACTAAAAGTGAAAATATGTATGTATGCATGTTTGTTCTTTATAGGCTCCTGCATGGTTTGTGGGATCTGGACCACACTTGGTACACATACCCTTCATTATCCAATTTTAAATACTGGTAGGGTTTAAACTACAAAAATCCACACCTTTCGGAGCCAGTGCCACAAACATATATATATATATATATATATATACATATATATATATATACACATCATGTATATATATATATATATATATATATATATATATATATATATATATAAAATTTGTTTGTTTTTAGTGTTTATTTTTACTGCGGGACTGTACAGATCAAGAGAGAGAATTATACTAAGAAGGAAAAGTAAGGACCTATATGGGGCATACCTCCTTCCTGCTATTACAAATTGTGATTCACTAACTACAGGAACCAAATAGGCTATTGCCTAAGGAAGATAACACATAGGACCGTCATACAGGCCACCACCCAATTTAAAATTAACAAGTATCAAACCATGAATAACAGGCCTATAAAAAGGTGACACCAATAAAGGAATTATGAGACTTTTGATGTTCCTTAACGATATTGAACATCCTTGATGAAGTCTGTGTCGATGAAACGCGTTGGATGATATACTGTTTGAGAATACATTGAAACAAGAAATTAAGGGTGAGATTCAAATGACATATCACGCCCAGTTTCCTTTCTAAAATGATCTCTGTTATCGCGCATATTGCGCCCATAGTAATCAGGTTTACTGTGCAAAGGGTTGGGTGCCTCGCTACTCTAGAGGTAACGAGCTGAAATAATGATACAACGTCCCTGAGGGCAGAAACAGAATGAGTGTGGAAAGGGGTGAAAAGAATTGAATCTCCCCCTAAGTGTCCAAAGTCTGCCTGCATTAGGGCAATTTTATATGCTATAAGAAGCTGTGATATTTTATTACCTTAATTTTATGTACAAAATAAATTGCTATATATATTTGAAATTCAATTTTATTGGGTTGTACTCAATGATATGTATGACATCCCCATCATCAGCATTACAAGATGGTTATACAATAAGTGTTTAAAGAATAGGTGCCCCCTGAGAAACACTACCTCATTACCTTTCCTAACAGGTCCCCTCTGGCAGAACACCATTCTACAGGGCCTTGCTGCCGTGTTGTTATAAAGACAACAGAATAAAAGTAAATATCACTTTAAGGATACCCCTGAAAAAACACCAAGGTTGTGAATAATAATAACCTATGATAAGTACCCAAGTGGGAGAAAATTATAAGCGCAGGATTGGTAATATATGTAAGTCATTGGTCTGTTTATTTGTTTGTTTGTTTGTCCAGTTATGCATTTAGACCCCCCTGCACCAAGGGCAGATTTAGGGGTCAGGGCGCCCCTAGGCACAACAGTAAGGTTATGGCTAAATCCAAGTTATCTGAATGACCTCTGACATCACCACCACGTGACCCGCTACAAGCGGGGGGAGGAGCACGGCCAGAATATGGAACCCAAAATATACCCTTGCGGGCTCGCTTCACACGCCGCGATTCGTGCTCGGTAGTTTGCTCTCTTACTAAGTGGAGCAGTTGTTGATGTGGATAATGAATGTGCTATCCCACCGGCCTTGCTCCTCCCCCTGACATCAGAGGTCCTTTAGCCCACTTGGTTCTAGAATCTACCACAACAATAATGGTAGCCCCCCACTGCCCAATTTTTTTTTTTTATTGGTTATAAGCCCTCCTTTAATAATTGGCATCTTATTATAATTATATACTAAGTAGGACAATTTATAGGGGCAGTCTCTGCATGTCCGACCTGTTTCTTCTCTTTAAGATAGCGTATGGTACAGGAAAGTGGAAATATATAGTAGTTACTGGTAAATTTCTAACTGGCAGTACTAAAACAAGCATCCAAGTGCCGCCCTCAAACAACTGGCCTCTCTAGGAACGTGCCTAATGGGAAATTCACCACTACACTGCACCGATTGGGATGAAACCAACGCAAGGTGTTCCAATTGGATCTTGGACAGTTTTTAGGGAGGGTTAGGGTCCCGGTCGGACCTCAAGGCGGAATGCACTGGACAGAACTTTGACCCAGGGAGTCTGTTCTGGGCCTTTCACAGGATGTGGTAACATTGGATCCCTGAAGACATACTGGAAGGTTGGGGTTGATCGGACCTCAAGGCAGAATGTGCTGGGCAGAACTTTGACACAGGGAGGAGCCTGTTATGGGCCTTCCACTGGATGGATTTTGAGGAAGATTGCACAGAGTGGTAACATTGGATACCAGAAGACATACTAGGGGGTTGGGGGCCTGGTGGGACCTGCCATTGGTGTACGCTGGGCAGAACTTTGACCCGAGCAGCCTGTTCTGGCCCTTCCACCGGATAGATTTGTATGAAAACTTTAATGAACTGTAATTACTGACAGAAATTACCATAATTCAATGACCTGAAAATAGGATTTTGGTTACCTACCGGTAAATCCTTTTCTCGTAGTCTGTAGAGGATGCTGGGGTCCACATTAGTATCATGGGGTATAGACAGGTCTACCAGGAGCCATTGGCACTTTAAAAGTTTGAAAGTGTGGGCTGGCTCCTCCCTCTATGCCCCTCCTACCAAACTCAGTCTAGAAACTGTGCCCGAGGAGACGGACATCTTCGAGAGAAGGATTTTACACAGATAGTGGCGAGATTCACACCAGCTCACACATACAAGGCACATCAAGCTAACTAACTTGAAACTCAGCAACCGCTGAAACATTACTTAAAAAGTAACAATGCAGTACTCAACTAAAACGAAGTTGTACTGAACCAAATAACAATAGCAGGAAAACGAAGCGCTGGGCAGGCGCCCAGCATCCTCTACGGACTACGAGAAAAGGATTTACCGGTAGGTAACCAAAATCTTATTTTTTCTTACGTCCTAGAGGATGCTGGGGTCCACATTAGTACCATGGTAATGTACCAAAGCTCCCAGAATGGGAGGGAGAGCGCGGAGGCTCCAGCAAAACCAATTGACCAAACTTAAGGTCCTCAGAGGCCAAAGTATCAAACTTGTAGAACTTTGCAAACGTGTTCGACCCCGACCAAGTAGCCACTCGGCAGAGATGCAAAGCCGAGACACCCCGGGCAACCGCCCAGGAAGATCCCACCTTACGAGTAGAGTGGGCCTTAACAGACGTAGGACACGGCAAGCCTGCCGTAGAATACGCATGCTGGATAGTGAACCTGATCCAGCAAGATATCGTCTGCTTAGAAGCAGGACACCCAATTTTCTTGGGATCATACAGGACAAACAGAGAGTCCGATTTTCTGTGATGAGCAGTCCTCCTCACATAGATCTTTAGAGCCCTTACAACATCCAAGGACTTTGATGAAATTGAGGAGTCAGTTGCAAATGGCAACACAATAGGTTGGTTGATATGAACTGCCGACACAACCTTCGGAAGAAACTGCTGATGTGTCCGAAGCTCAGCCCTATCTTTATGGAAGATCAAGTATGGGCTTTTACAGGACAAAGCCCCTAACTCCGACACACGTCTAGCAGAAGCTAAGGCCAACAAAGTGACAGCCTTCCACGTGAGAAACTTACCCTCAACCTCCTGTAGAGGTTCAAACCAGTCGGACCGGAGGAACTGCAACACCACGTTAAGATCCCAGGGTGCCGTAGGCGGTACAAAGGGAGGTTGGATGTGCAGAACTCCCTTCAAAAAAATCTGAACCTCAGGTAAGGCAGCCAACTGTTTCTGGAAGAAAATGGATAGGGCCGAAATCTGGACCTTTATGGATCCGAACCTCAGGCCCATATTCACACCTGCTTGCAGGAAGAGGTGAAAACATCCCAGTTGAAACTCCACCGTAGGAAACTTCTTGGACTCACACCAAGAGACATATTTTTTCCAAATACGATGGTAATGTTTAGACATTACTCCTTTTCTAGCCTGTATCAGGGTAGGAATAACCTTGTTCGGAATGCCCTTCCAAGCTAGTATCTGGCGTTCAACCTCCATGCCATCAAACGTAGCCGTGGTAAGTCTTGATAGGCGAACACGGCCCCTGCTGCTGCAAGTCCTCCCAAAGAGGAAGAGGCCTCGGCTCTTCTAGCAGTAGATCCAGAAGATCCTCGTACCGAGACCTTCTTTGCCAGTCTGGAGCAATGAGGATCGCTTGACCCTTGTTCTCCTTATGAGCTTTAGCACTTTTTATGCAACGGTTTGTATACCATTTGAGGTTATTCTCATTTTATTGATGTTTAATGACCCCTGATGAAGTCCATTGGACGAAACGCGTTGGGTTACTCACGATTGTGAGATCATCAAACATTCAATGATTCGCTTTGGAGATGTCTTTGGATTAAGAAATATCACACCAACAACAATACTCATGTCTAGAGTGTTATGTTTTTAATCTTTAATATTGATGTATTATTCTTAAGCAAAATATACAGCAATTGCACATACTGTGGTTCATTGTTAAACATATGAATAAACTGTTTTGTTTTTAAATAAATTGTGGTCATTACTTGGCGATTGGTAATAACCTATTAACCATAGTATCAGATAGCTCCCCTGAGAATCCATTTTTTGTATATATATATATATATATATATATAATAGTGTGTGCAACTCAGTGGTGCAAGTAGAAATTTTTTTTAGTGGTACTGTGTGTGTGCGCCAAAAAATGGGTGTGGCCACATGCCACATGGTGCATGGCCAATGAAAATGGGGGCGTGATACACATATAGGGGGCCAGATACACATATAACCCTAATAGTGCAATGCCAGATACACATATGGCCCCAATGGTGTCAGATACACATGCCCCCAGTAGTGGAGTGCCAGATACACATATGCCCCCAGTAGTGCATTGCCAGATACACATAAGCCCCTACAGTGCCAGATATGCCCCCCACAGTGCCAGATACACATATGCCCCACGATGCCAGATATGCCCCCCCCCAGTGTCAGATACAAATTTGCCCTCCCCAGTGCCAGATACACATATGCCCCTCAGTGACAGACATGTCCCATAGTGTCAGATACATATATACCCCTATAGTGCAAAATATGCCCCCACAGTGCCAGATACACATATGCCCCCCCAGTGCCAGCTACACACCAAGTACTCTACCCCCCCCCCCTGCTCCCCCACTAACCGCTGCTGTACTGTGTGTGAGTCTCCTGCTGTGGCATGTCTCTCAAATGAGGTGAAGGTTCGTGAGCCAATCAGAGCTTGCAGGACGGCAGCCAATCAGGAGTTGCAGGTGCCTGTCTGCGAGCTCTGATTGGCTCATGAACCGGCGCCTCATTTCAGAGACACACCGCTACCACGAGAGACCGGATGAGCACTGAGGGGCAGGAGAGGCGTGCGCTGCACTCTCCTATCCTCACACACAGTACTCCACAGTAGCGGCTGCAAACACGGTGGTCAGGCTGGCGGTACTGTGTACCGGTCTGCAATGTTTTACTGGTACGCAATACCGCCCCGTACCTCCATACTTACAGCACTGGTGCAACCAGTGAATTATTTCCAGCAGTAAAGTAAAGGTGGGGCTACAAGCACTTCATGCCACCCCTCTTCACTCACGAAGTCAGCAGCCGTGAGGGGGCTCCAGGAGCCTTGCCTGAGATTTGTGAGGCGCCCAGACGATCCTGAAATGTAAGCAGTATGGTGCTCACTCTAATTTGGAATATCTGGAAGAGAAAGACTTAAAGGTCTAATTTAATGAGGACTCCACCTTCTCAAATTCCGCTCACAAAGTAAAACTTTAATTTTTAACATTGTCATTTCCACAACAATGCCACATTGGCACTGGGCTCCCAGTTAAAAGGAATTGAACACAACTGATGCAAACGGTCCTTATAAATATTCAGTTTTCAATCTGTTTCGACGTATAAAAGAGTCATCCCATGCCATTAGCTGTTTAGCACATATATTATCCAGAGGCAGTATGTCAGCAGAAGCCAAAGCAATGGACATGCATTAATTATTAGTGGTGGCCAGACAGCATGCTGCCCAATCCATATAGAAGTATACATCCATTAGTATTACATTAATACACTGATGGGGAAGGTTGTGCCTTCTCTCTGGCGTCCCCAGGGAAAGAGGTCTTCTCTGCTATGCAGTATTTCCTGTGCACCTTCTAGTGCCCTGGGCAGCTCGGTCCCTGGACGTTATTTTATCCTGATGACCATTTGGCAGGCTTACATCCTCAGGGCTCTTCTCTCTGCAAAAACAAAAGGATTTCATTTTGGAACATCAAAGGGTATCTGGATAAAGGGACACAAAAGTGAGAGACGCTGACACAAGAGCGTTACCACATCGCGGATTTCACATACTGCGTATGTGCAAAAACCAAAGAAGTCGTGACTTAAGAACATGGACGGAGTTCACTAGTGCGTACGGACTGATCCATCCCGGCACATACAAACTATCTGTGAAATGAACGTTGCTGACTGTGACCTGGCGGTGACCTTGCAAACGCACTGACCTTTTCAGTCATGTAGGAGCATCATGGGAGTGTCGTAGGCATGTAAGCTGCCTCGTGCTCCAACGTAGCGTGTCAGCGGGGGGTGGGACACCTGTCTCAGGCGGATCTTTCCCACCCAGCATGGCATTAATGCAAGTGTATAGGCTTCCGCATGCAGCCACACAGAAGATCTGCCTACTGGCGCAAATTCTCGTATCAGACGTGGGTCCGTCAGACTCGGAATCAGTCCCTATAGCTGTCCTTATTTAGTGCCATAATGCCCTCTCCATCTTTCTCTCCCAATGCCCCTCTTGTGAGGATAAACGGTCGGATGGAGCATTCAGACGCACAGTCTACAGGTGTCCCCACATCTTTTCATATGCACGGATGGTGTAGTGGTTAGCATTACAGTGCCTCACAGCACTGAGGTCATGGGTTCAATTACCACCATGGCCCTAACTATGTGGAGTTTGTATATTCTCCCCGTACTTGTGTGGGTTTTCTCCAAGTACTCCGGTTTCCTCCCACAATCCAAAACTATGCTGGTAGTGTAATTGGCTCCAGGGGTTAAAGTGAGCCGGAACGGGGCGGAACTGCGTTCCGTCAGTTCCACTTTCGCCTCCTCCGGCTCACCTCGCCTAATGTGTCCCCGGCACCGCAGGGAGATGCCGGGCGCCCGCTGAGATTGTGTTACCAACGGGCGCCCGTCTCCCTGCACAGCGGCAGCCGGAGGCAAAAGCTCAGTACTGAGCTCCGGCTTCCAGCTCTGTCAATGCGCGCTACTGGAGATACGTTACATGTATATAACACATGTAACTGTGACAGGGAAGGAGGCCCCTCTCAGCTCTGGGCCCCATAGCAGCTGCACTCCCTGCACCTATGGTAGCTACACCCTGTATATAACACATGTAACTGTGACAGGGAAGGTGACCCCTCTCAGCTCTGGCCCCATAGCAGCTGCACTGCCTGCACCTATGGTAGCTACACCCTGTATATAACACATGTAACTGTGACAGGGAAGGTGGCCCCTCTCAGCTCTGGGCCCCATAGCAGCTGCACTCCCTGCACCTATGGTAGCTACACCCTGTATATAACACATGTAACTGTGACAGGGAAGGTGACCCCTCTCAGCTCTGGCCCCATAGCAGCTGCACTGCCTGCACCTATGGTAGCTACACCCTGTATATAACACATGTAACTGTGACAGGGAAGGTGGCCCCTCTCAGCTCTGGGCCCCATAGTAGCTGCACTCCCTGCACCTATGGTAGCTACACCCTGTATATAACACATGTAACTGTGACAGGGAAGGTGGCCCCTCTCAGCTCTGGCCCCATAGCAGCTGCCCTCCCTGCACCTATGGTAGCTACACCCTGTATATAACACATGTAACTGTGACAGGGAAGATGGCCCTCTCAGCTCTGGTCACCATAGCAGCTGCACTCCTTGCACCTATGGTAGCTACACCCTGTATATACAATAAAACATGTAACTGTGACAGGGAAGGTGGTCCCCTCTCAGCTCTGGGCCCCATAGCAGCGGCACTCCCTGCACCTATGGTAGCTACACCCTGTATATAACACATGTAACTGTGACAGGGAAGGTGGCCCCTCTCAGCTCTGTGCCCCATAGCAGCTGCACTCCCTGCACCTATGGCAGTTACACCCCTGTATATAACTCATGTAACTGTGACAGGGAAGATGGCCCTCTCAGCTCTGGTCACCATAGCAGCTGCACTCCTTGCACCTATGGTAGCTACACCCTGTATATACTATAAAACATGTAACTGTGACAGGGAAGGTGGTCCCCTCTCAGCTCTGGGCCCCATAGCAGCGGCACTCCCTGCACCTATGGTAGCTACACCCTGTATATAACACATGTAACTGTGACAGGGAAGGTGGCCCCTCTCAGCTCTGTGCCCCATAGCAGCTGCACTCCCTGCACCTATGGCAGTTACACCCCTGTATATAACTCATGTAACTGTGACAGGGTAGGTGGCCCCTCTCAGCTCTGAGCCCCATAGCAGATGCACTCCCTGCACCTATGGTAGCTACACCCTGTATATAACACATGTAACTGTGACAGGGAAGGTGGCCCCTCTCAGCTCTGGGCCCCATAGCAGATGCACTCCCTGCACCTATGGTAGCTACACCCCTGTATATAACACATGTAACTGTGACAGGGAAGGTGGGTCCTTTCAGCTCTGGCCCCATAGCAGCTGCACTCCCTGCACCTATGGTAGCTACACCCTGTATATAACACATGTAACTGTGACAGGGTAGGTGGCCCCTCTCAGCTCTGAGCCCCATAGCAGATGCACTCCCTGCACCTATGGTAGCTACACCCTGTATATAACACATGTAACTGTGACAGGGAAGGTGGCCCCTCTCAGCTCTGGGCCCCATAGCAGATGCACTCCCTGCACCTATGGTAGCTACACCCCTGTATATAACACATGTAACTGTGACAGGGAAGGTGGCCCCTCTCAGCTCTGGGCCCCATAGCAGCTGCACTCCCTGCACCTATGGTAGCTACACCCTGTATATAACACATGTAACTGTGACAGGGAAGGTGGCCCCCTCTCAGCTCTGGGCCCATAGCAGCTGCACTCCCTGCACCTATGGTAGCTACACCCTGTATATAACACATGTAACTGTGACAGGGAAGGTGGCCCCCTCTCAGCTCTGGCCCCATAGCAGCTGCACTCCCTGCACCTATGGTAGCTACACCCTGTATATAACACATGTAACTGTGACAGGGAAGGTGACCCCTCTCAGCTCTGGCCCCATAGCAGCTGCACTGCCTGCACCTATGGTAGCTACACCCTGTATATAACACATGTAACTGTGACAGGGAAGGTGGCCCCTCTCAGCTCTGGGCCCCATAGCAGCTGCACTCCCTGCACCTATGGTAGCTACACCCTGTATATAACACATGTAACTGTGACAGGGAAGGTGGCCCCTCTCAGCTCTGGCCCCATATCAGCTGCACTCCCTGCACCTATGGTAGCTACACCCTGTATATAACAGATGTAACTGTGACAGGGAAGGTGGCTCCTCTCAGCTCTGGCCCCATAGCAGCTGCACTCCCTGCACCTATGGTAGCTACACCCTGTATATAACACATGTAACTGTGACAGGGAAGGTGGCTCCTCTCAGCTCTGGGCCCTATAGCAGCTTCACTTCCTGCACCTATGGTAGCTACACCCTGTATATAACACATGTAACTGTGACAGGGAAGGTGGCCCCTCTCAGCTCTGGGTCCCATAGCAGATGCACTCCCTGCACCTATGGTAGCTACACCCCTGTATATAACACATGTAACTGTGACAGGGAAGGTGGCCCCTCTCAGCTCTGGCCCCATAGCAGATGCACTCCCTGCACCTATGGTAGCTACACCCTGTATTTAACACATGTAACTGTGACAGGGAAGGTGGCCCCTCTCAGCTCTGGCCCCATAGCAGATGCACTCCCTGCACCTATGGTAGCTACACCCTGTATATAACACATGTAACTGTGACAGGGAAGGTGGCCCCTCTCAGCTCTGGCCCCATAGCAGATGCACTCCCTGCACCTATGGTAGCTACACCCTGTATATAACACATGTAACTGTGACAGGGAAGGTGGCCCCTCTCAGCTCTGGGCCCCATAGCAGCTGTACTCCCTGCACCTATGGTAGCTATACCTCTGTATATAACACATGTATATGTGACAGGGAAGGTGGCCCCTCTCAGCTCTGGCCCCATAGCAGCTGCACTCCCTGCACCTATGGTAGCCCTTGTACACTTCTAAACAAAAGTGATGACATAGGGGGTCATTCCGAATTGATCGCTCACTAGCTAGTTTTAGCAGCCGTGCAAACGCTATGCCGCCGCCCACTGGGAGTGTATTTTAGCTTAGCAGAAGTGCGAACGGTTGTATCACAGAGAGGCTACAAAAAATTTTTTGTGTAGTTTTAGAGTACCTCAAAACCTACTCAGCGCTTGCGATCACTAAGTTCAGACTATTCAGTTCCGGATTTTACGTCACAAACTCGCCCAGCGTTCGCCCAGCCACGCATGCGTTTTTCCTGACACGCCTGCGTTTTTCCGCACACTCCCTGAAAACGGTCAGTTGCCACCCAGAAACGCCCACTTCATGTCAATCACTCTGCTGCAAGCAGCGCGACTGAAATGCATCGCTAGACCCTGTGCAAAACGACATCGTTCGTTGTGCCCGTACGTCGCGTGTGCGCATTGCGCCGCATACACATGCGCAGAACTGCTGATTTTTAGCCTGATCGCTGCGCTGCAAACAAATTCAGCTAGCGATCAACTCGGAATGACACCCACTGTGCGGTCCTCCATTTACATAAATTTAGTGCAAAAACTGTAAATGACTTCACAAATTAAATTACAACCACTCTGTCTCTCATATCCCAGCAACTCTTGCTGGTGCTCTGTAGTCGTCTTACGGCCCTAAGGCTGTGTGACCTTACAGAGGGGTTAGCTGGTCCTCTTGCTTATATACAGTAAATGTTCAGCCACTTAGTTAATAATGCAGTTTTAAAGGATAAACCCATTAAAAAGCATGTTTTCAAGTTAAGAATATTAGGCTTGTAGATTCCACTTACTGGAATGATGTCTGATACCCCCGCAAGGAATCAGTTGTTAAAAACTCAGAAACACACTATTGCTGCCAGCTAACAGATACTGTATGTTGCAACTAAAGGTGGGTACACACTGGTAGATATATCTGCCGATCAACATACATAGGCGCACATATATTCTATAAATAGCTCTGCGGGATTCTGGTGCTACATACATAGGCGCACATATATTCTATAAATAGCTCTGCAGGATTCTGGTGCTACATACATAGGCACACATATATTCTATAAATAGCTCTGCGGGATTCTGGTGCTACATACATAGGCTCACATATATTCTATAAATAGCTCTGCAGGATTCTGGTGCTACATACATAGGCGCACAGATATTCTATAAATAGCTCTGCGTGATTTTGGTGCTACATACATAGGCGCACATATATTCTATAAATAGCTCTGTGAGATTCTGGTGCTACACACATAGGCGCACATATATTCTATAAATAGCTCTGCGGGATTCTGGTGCTACATACATAGGCGCACATATATTCTATAAATAGTGCTGCGGGATTCTGGTGCTACACACATAGGCGCACATATATTCTATAAATAGCTCTGCGGGATTCTGGTGCTACATACATAGGCGCACATATATTCTATAAATAGCTCTGCGGGATTCTGGTGCTACATACATAGGCGCACATATATTCTATAAATAGCTCTGCGGGATTCTGGTGCTACACACATAGGCGCACATATATTCTATAAATAGCTCTGCGGGATTCTGGTGCTACATACATAGGCGCACATATATTCTATAAATAGTTCTGCGGGATTCTGGTGCTACATACATAGGCCCACATATATTCTATAAATAGCTCTGCGGGATTCTGGTGCTACATACATAGGCGCACATAAATTCTATAAATAGCTCTGCATGATTCTGGTGCTACATACATAGGCGCACATATATTCTATAATTAGCTCAGCGGGATTCTGGTGCTACATACATAGGCGCACATATATTCTATAAATAGCTCTGCGGGATTCGGGTGCTACATACATAGGCTCACATATATTCTATAAATAGCTCTGCGGGATTCTGGTGCTACATACTTAGGCGCACATATATTCTATAAATAGCTCTGCAGGATTCTGGTGCTACATACATAGGCTCACATATATTCTATAAATAGCTCTGTGAGATTCTGGTGCTACATACATAGGCGCACATATATTCTATAAATAGCTCTGTGAGATTCTGGTGCTACATACATAGGCGCACATATATTCTATAAATAGCTCTGCGGGATTCTGGTGCTACATACATAGGCGCACATATATTCTATAAATAGCTCTGCATGATTCTGGTGCTACATACATAGGCGCACATATATTCTATAAATAGCTCTGCGGGATTCTGGTGCTACATACATAGGCGCACATATATTCTATAAATAGCTCTGCGGGATTCTGGTGCTACATACATAGGCGCACATATATTCTATAAATAGCTCTGCGGGATTCTGGTGCTACATACATAGGCGCACATTAATTCTATAAATAGCTCTGCATGATTCTGGTGCTACATACATAGGCGCACATATATTCTATAAATAGCTCTGCGGGATTCTGGTGCTACATACATAGGCGCACATATATTCTATAAATAGCTCTGCGGGATTCTGGTGCTACATACATAGGCGCACATATATTCTATAAATAGCTCTGCGGGATTCTGGTGCAACATACATAGGCGCACATATATTCTATAAATAGCTCTGCGGGATTCTGGTGCTACATACATAGGCGCACATATATTCTATAAATAGCTCTGCGGGATTCTGGTGCTACATACATAGGCGCACATATATTCTATAAATAGCTCTGCGGGATTCTGGTGCTACATACATAGGCGCACATATATTCTATAAATAGCTCTGCGGGATTCTGGTGCTACATACATAGGCGCACATATATTCTATAAATAGCTCTGCGGGATTCTGGTGCTACATACATAGGTGCACATATATTCTATAAATAGCTCTGCGGGATTCTGGTGCTACATACATAGGCGCACATATATTCTATAAATAGCTCAACGGGATTCTGGTGCTACATACATAGGCGCACATATATTCTATAAATAGTTCTGCGGGATTCTGGTGCTACATACATAGGCGCACATATATTCTATAAGTAGCTCTGCGGGATTCTGGTGCTACATACATAGGCGCACATATATTCTATAAATAGCTCAGCGGGATTCTGGTGCTACACACATAGGCGCACATATATTATATAAATAGCTCTGCGGGATTCTGGTGCTACATACATAGGCTCACATATATTCTATAAATAGCTCTGCATGATTCTGGTGCTACATACATAGGCGCACATATATTCTATAAATAGCTCTGCGGGATTCTGGTGCTACATACATAGGCGCACATATATTCTATAAATAGTTCTGCGGGATTCTGGTGCTACATACATAGGCGCACATATATTCTATAAGTAGCTCTGCGGGATTCTGGTGCTACATACATAGGCGCACATATATTCTATAAATAGCTCAGCGGGATTCTGGTGCTACACACATAGGCGCACATATATTATATAAATAGCTCTGCGGGATTCTGGTGCTACATACATAGGCTCACATATATTCTATAAATAGCTCTGCGGGATTCTGGTGCTACATACTTAGGCGCACATATATTCTATAAATAGCTCTGCAGGATTCTGGTGCTACATACATAGGCTCACATATATTCTATAAATAGCTCTGTGAGATTCTGGTGCTACATACATAGGCGCACATATATTCTATAAATAGCTCTGCGAGATTCTGGTGCTACATACATAGGCGCACATATATTCTATAAATAGCTCTGCGGGATTCTGGTGCTACATACATAGGCGCACATATATTCTATAAATAGCTCTGCATGATTCTGGTGCTACATACATAGGCGCACATATATTCTATAAATAGCTCTGCGGGATTCTGGTGCTACATACATAGGCGCACATATATTCTATAAATAGCTCTGCGGGATTCTGGTGCTACATACATAGGCGCACATATATTCTATAAATAGCTCTGCGGGATTCTGGTGCTACATACCTAGGCGCACATATATTCTATAAATAGCTCTGCATGATTCTGGTGCTACATACATAGGCGCACATATATTCTATAAATAGCTCAACGGGATTCTGGTGCTACATACATAGGCGCACATATATTCTATAAATAGCTCTGCGGGATTCTGGTGCTACATACATAGGCGCACATATATTCTATAAATAGCTCTGCGGGATTCTGGTGCTACATACATAGGCACACATATATTCTATAAATAGCTCTGCGGGATTCTGGTGCTACATACATAGGCGCACATATATTCTATAAATAGCTCTGCGGGATTCTGGTGCAACATACATAGGCGCACATATATTCTATAAATAGCTCTGCGGGATTCTGGTGCTACATACATAGGCGCACATATATTCTATAAATAGCTCTGCGGGATTCTGGTGCTACATACATAGGCGCACATATATTCTATAAATAGCTCTGCGGGATTCTGGTGCTACATACATAGGCGCACATATATTCTATAAATAGCTCTGCGGGATTCTGGTGCTACATACATAGGCGCACATATATTCTATAAATAGCTCTGCGGGATTCTGGTGCTACATACATAGGCGCACATATATTCTATAAATAGCTCTGCGGGATTCTGGTGCTACATACATAGGCGCACATATATTCTATAAATAGCTCTGCGGGATTCTGGTGCTACATACATAGGCGCACATATATTCTATAAATAGCTCAACGGGATTCTGGTGCTACATACATAGGCGCACATATATTCTATAAATAGCTCTGCGGGATTCTGGTGCTACATACATAGGCGCACATATATTCTATAAATAGCTCTGCGGGATTCTGGTGCTACATACATAGGCGCACATATATTCTATAAATAGTTCTGCGGGATTCCGGTGCTACATACATAGGCGCACATATATTCTATAAATAGCTCTGCGGGATTCTGGTGCTACATACATAGGCGCACATATATTCTATAAATAGCTCTGCGGGATTCTGGTGCTACACACATAGGCGCACATATATTCTATAAATAGCTCTGCGGGATTCTGGTGCTACATACATAGGCGCACATATATTCTATAAATAGCTCTGCGGGATTCTGGTGCTACATACATAGGCGCACATATATTCTATAAATAGCTCTGCGGGATTCTGGTGCTACATACATAGGCGCACATATATTCTATAAATAGCTCTGCGGGATTCTGGTGCTACATACATAGGCGCACATATATTCTATAAAGAGCTCTGCGGGATTCTGGTGCTACATACATAGGAGCACATATATTCTATAAATAGCTCTGCGGTATTCTGGTGCTACATACATAGGCGCACATATATTCTATAAATAGCTCTGCGGGATTGTGGTGCTACATACATAGGCGCACATATATTCCATAAATAGCTCTGCGGGATTCTGGTGCTACATACATAGGCGCACATATATTCTATAAATAGCTCTGCGGTATTCTGGTGCTACATACATAGGCGCACATATATTCTATAAATAGCTCTGCGGGATTCTGGTGCTACATACATAGGCGCACATAAATTCTATAAATAGCTCTGCGGGATTCTGGTGCTACATACATAGGCGCACATATATTCTATAAATAGTTCTGCGGGATTCTGGTGCTACATACATAGGCGCACATATATTCTATAAATAGCTCTGCGGTATTCTGGTGCTACATACATAGGCGCACATATATTCTATAAATAGCTCTGCGGGATTCTGGTGCTACACACATAGGCGCACATATATTCTATAAATAGCTCTGCGGGATTCTGGTGCTACATACATAGGCGCACATATATTCTATAAATAGCTCTGCATGATTCTGGTGCTACATACATAGGCGCACATATATTCTATAAATAGCTCTGCGGGATTCTGGTGCTACATACATAGGCGCAAATATATTCTATAAATAGCTCTGCGGGATTCTGGTGCTACATACATAGGCGCACATATATTCTATAAATAGCTCTGCATGATTCTGGTGCTACATACATAGGCGCACATATATTCTATAAATAGCTTTGCGGGATTCTGGTGCTACATACATAGGCGCACATATATTCTATAAATAGCTCTGCGGGATTATGGTGCTACATACATAGGCGCACATATATTCTATAAATAGCTCTGCGGGATTCTGGTGCTACATACATAGGCGCACATATATTCTATAAATAGCTCTGCGGGATTCTGGTGCTACATACATAGGCGCACATATATTCTATAAATAGCTCTGCGGGATTCTGGTGCTACATACATAGGCGCACATATATTCTATAAATAGCTCTGCGGGATTCTGGTGCAACATACATAGGCGCACATATATTCTATAAATAGCTCTGCGGGATTCTGGTGCTACATACATAGGCGCACATATATTCTATAAATAGCTCTGCGGGATTCTGGTGCTACATACATAGGCGCACATATATTCTATAAATAGCTCTGCAGGATTCTGATGCTACATACATAGGCGCACATATATTCTATTAATAGCTCTGCGGGATTCTGGTGCTACATACATAGGCGCACATATATTCTATAAATAGCTCTGCGGGATTCTGGTGCTACATACATAGGCGCACATATATTCTATAAATAGCTCTGCGGGATTCTGGTGCTACATACATAGGTGCACATATATTCTATAAATAGCTCTGCGGGATTCTGGTGCTACATACATAGGCGCACATATATTCTATAAATAGCTCAACGGGATTCTGGTGCTACATACATAGGCGCACATATATTCTATAAATAGCTCTGCGGGATTCTGGTGCTACATACATAGGCGCACATAAATTCTATAAATAGCTCTGCGGGATTCTGGTGCTACATACATAGGCGCACATATATTCTATAAATAGTTCTGCGGGATTCTGGTGCTACATACATAGGCGCACATATATTCTATAAATAGCTCTGCGGTATTCTGGTGCTACATACATAGGCGCACATATATTCTATAAATAGCTCTGCGGGATTCTGGTGCTACACACATAGGCGCACATATATTCTATAAATAGCTCTGCGGGATTCTGGTGCTACATACATAGGCGCACATATATTCTATAAATAGCTCTGCATGATTCTGGTGCTACATACATAGGCGCACATATATTCTATAAATAGCTCTGCGGGATTCTGGTGCTACATACATAGGCGCACATATATTCTATAAATAGCTCTGCTGGATTCTGGTACTACATACATAGGCGCACATATATTCTATAAATAGCTCTGCGGGATTCTGGTGCAACATACATAGGCGCACATATATTCTATAAATAGCTCTGCGGGATTCTGGTGCTACATACATAGGCGCACATATATTCTATAAATAGCTCTGCGGGATTCTGGTGCTACATACATAGGCGCACATATATTCTATAAATAGCTCTGCGGGATTCTGGTGCTACATACATAGGCGCACATATATTCTATAAATAGCTCTGCGGGATTCTGGTGCTACATACATAGGCGCACATATATTCTATAAATAGCTCTGCGGGATTCTGGTGCTACATACATAGGAGCACATATATTCTATAAATAGCTCTGCGGTATTCTGGTGCTACATACATAGGCGCACATATATTCTATAAATAGCTCTGCGGGATTCTGGTGCTACATACATAGGCGCACATATATTCCATAAATAGCTCTGCGGGATTCTGGTGCTACATACATAGGCGCACATATATTCTATAAATAGCTCTGCGGTATTCTGGTGCTACATACATAGGCGCACATATATTCTATAAATAGCTCTGCGGGATTGTGGTGCTACATACATAGGCGCACATATATACTATAAATAGTTCTGCGGGATTCTGGTGCTACATACATAGGCGCACATATATTCTATAAATAGCTCTGCAGGATTCTGGTGCTACATACATAGGCGCACATATATTCTATAAATAGCTCTGCGGAATTCTGGTGCTACATACATAGGAGCACATATATTCTATAAATAGCTCTGCGGGATTCTGGTGCTACATACATAGGCGCACATATATTCTATAAATAGCTCTGCGGGATTCTGGTGCTACACACATAGGCGCACATATATTCTATAAATAGCTCTGCGGGATTCTGTTGCTACATACATAGGCGCACATATATTCTATAAATAGTGCTGCGGGATTCTGGTGCTACACACATAGGCGCACATATATTCTATAAATAGCTCTGCGGGATTCTGGTGCTACATACATAGGCGCACATATATTCTATAAATAGCTCTGCGGGATTCTGGTGCTACATACATAGGCGCACATATATTCTATAAATAGCTCTGCGGGATTCTGGTGCTACATACATAGGCGCACATATATTCTATAAATAGCTCTGCATGATTCTGGTGCTACATACATAGGCGCACATATATTCTATAAATAGCTCTGCGGGATTCTGGTGCTACATACATAGGCGCACATATATTCTATAAATAGCTCTGCAGGATTTTCGTGCTACATACATAGGCGCACATATATTCTATAAATAGCTCTGCATGATTCTGGTGCTACATACATAGGCGCACATATATTCTATAAATAGCTCTGCGGGATTCTGGTGCTACATACATAGGCGCACATATATTCTATAAATAGCTCTGCATGATTCTGGTGCTACATACATAGGCGCACATATATTCTATAAATAGCTCTGCGGGATTCTGGTGCTACATACATAGGCGCACATATATTCTATAAATAGCTCTGCGGGATTCTGGTGCTACATACATAGGCGCACATATATTCTATAAATAGCTCTGCATGATTCTGGTGCTACATACATAGGCGCACATATATTCTATAAATAGCTCTGCGGGATTCTGGTGCTACATACATAGGCGCACATATATTCTATAAATAGCTCTGCGGGATTCTGGTGCTACATACATAGGCGCACATATATTCTATAAATAGCTCTGCGGGATTCTGGTGCTACATACATAGGCGCACATATATTCTATAAATAGCTCTGCGGGATTCTGGTGCTACATACATAGGCGCACATATATTCTATAAATAGTTCTGCGGGATTCTGGTGCTACATACATAGGCACACATATATTCTATAAATAGCTCTGCATGATTCTGGTGCTACATACATAGGCGCACATATATTCTATAAATAGTTCTGCGGGATTCTGGTGCTACATACATAGGCGCACATATATTCTATAAATAGTTCTGCTGGATTCTGGTGCTAAATACATAGGCGCACATATATTCTATAAATAGTTCTGCGGGATTCTGGTGCTACATACATAGGCACACATATATTCTATAAATAGCTCTGCGGGATTCTGGTGCTACATACATAGGCGCACATATATTCTATAAATAGCTCTGCGGGATTCTGGTGCTACATACATAGGCGCACATATATTCTATAAATAGCTCTGCGGGATTCTGGTGCTACATACATAGGCGCACATATATTCTATAAATAGCTCTGCGGGATTCTGGTGCTACATACATAGGCGCACATATATTCTATAAATAGTTCTGCGGGATTCTGGTGCTACATACATAGGCGCACATATATTCTATAAATAGCTCTGCGGGATTCTGGTGCTACATACATAGGCGCACATATATTCTATAAATAGCTCTGCGGGATTCTGGTGCTACACACATAGGCGCACATATATTCTATAAATAGCTCTGCGGGATTCTGGTGCTACACACATAGGCGCACATATATTCTATAAATAGCTCTGCGGGATTCTGGTGCTACATACATAGGCGCACATATATTCTATAAATAGTGCTGCGGGATTCTGGTGCTACACACATAGGCGCACATATATTCTATAAATAGCTCTGCGGGATTCTGGTGCTACATACATAGGCGCACATATATTCTATAAATAGCTCTGCGGGATTCTGGTGCTACATACATAGGCACACATATATTCTATAAATAGCTCTGCGGGATTCTGGTGCTACATACATAGGCGCACATATATTCTATAAATAGCTCTGCGGGATTCTGGTGCTACATACATAGGCGCACATATATTCTATAAATATCTCTGCATGATTCTGGTGCTACATACATAGGCGCACATATATTCTATAAATAGCTCTGCGGGATTCTGGTGCTACATACATAGGCGCACATATATTCTATAAATAGCTCTGCATGATTCTGGTGCTACATACATAGGCGCACATATATTCTATAAATAGCTCTGCGGGATTCTGGTGCTACATACATAGGCGCACATATATTCTATAAATAGCTCTGCGGGATTCTGGTGCTACATACATAGGCGCACATATATTCTATAAATAGCTCTGCGGGATTCTGGTGCTACATACATAGGCGCACATATATTCTATAAATAGTTCTGCGGGATTCTGGTGCTACATACATAGGCACACATATATTCTATAAATAGCTCTGCATGATTCTGGTGCTACATACATAGGCGCACATATATTCTATAAATAGTTCTGCGGGATTCTGGTGCTACATACATAGGCGCACATATATTCTATAAATAGTTCTGCGGGATTCTGGTGCTACATACATAGGCGCACATATATTCTATAAATAGCTCTGCGGGATTCTGGTGCTACATACATAGTGACAATGCTAAATTCCTTTGTCGTATAACAACCCTTTATGAAGCTAAGAACACTGTACGCTGTTTACTTAAGAAGTACCGTAATGGTACGCTAGTTGCGTAACGATCGCTCAGCCGTAGGCGAGACGCTCAAGCGTCACGTTCGCTCACGGCCCAGCGATCACAGGACACGTTATTGGTTATGTCTAGGGTAATGATTCGCTATGGCGTAGCTTACGCTCGAGACCACGAGGAGGTCACCAGCGATGCAGACGCTCACAACACTATACCTTTATGTTAAAACCTTATACCAATGAAATACACTGAATACCTTAATGTGAGTACAGGGTGTAAGTGCAACCTTGTGTAACCTGACTATCTACAAAGCTGCTTGAGCGTCACCGACGCTCAAGTGAACACTTATCACTATAGAAAATACACAGATACTGGTTTAGGTTCCAAGGCCTATTAACTGTATTAAGTCTAATATACTTGTAAAAGGGGATAACAGTACATATGATACACTACAATATAACAGAGGCTTCCTAACCACAGAACTAAACAATAAATACAAAAAGACAATACTACCCTGACCTAAATGCAATACAATACAATACTATCTAATACAATACAATACTAGCCTAGTCTAGGGGAGATATGAGAGAACAGAACAGAGAGAGAGAGAGAGAGAGAGAGAGATGAGATGAGAGAAATTGGCTCACAGAAAGACAATGATTACGGAGAGAAACTTACGCACAAAGGGTATGATCGCCTGCGCCTCGATATCCAGCTCCCGGCTATCAGCAGATAACCGTTGATGAGAGAGTGAGAGCTGGATGTGGTCGGCCTGCCTATTTATGCCCCACACACAATGCAATCTCATGGTCCTACAATCCCATTGTCCATTGGCCGAAGGAATTCGGCCCTGCATCATAACAAAAGGTCATAGGGTGATTCATACAGGTGGGCTGTGACGATTTCCAACAGCTCAGGTGGGTGGGAAACTGGGTTTCCCGCCGCATACCTGAGTATGTGTAATTAATAGAAATGGACATAAACTTCTTATGTCCATAACTATTCGCACGAGCGATTAATACGCTCCAAACCAACACCGGAATATTGCTAATTAAATACTCTTCCGATGGGTACCAAACACTGCTGTATGATTCCTGTTAGACCCTTCGTACGATATAAAGAGGGATTCCTCAGCTCTGGGACATTGTATTTTAACCAAACTTTCAGAATCTATCAAAGGGACCATGATCTATAAACTACATTAATTGTGAACATTTGTAACGAATGAGTCGCACGCTACGACTACATAAACTCTACCGTAAATACGCATACCGCGCCGGCGAGTGCACGTTATTGCGGGTATGCGCATCCACGGGAGAGCGTACGCACGCGCAGCACGGACCAGTGTGCGGTGCAAATATGGCAACGTGCATTGAGACATTTTTTTCTGACTTTGACAGTCCACCCTTTGGCAGTCAATAATAACTGCCACAAAACATTTAAGGAGAAAAATGTAAGTCAGGGGTTAATTGATTTCCATGGTTGGGTAAGGGAGGAGAGAGGAGAAGGTGTGAAGAGGGTATGACCTAGTGAGATAGCAGAAGCATGTGTGTATGAATCCATGTTTGGGGGGTCATGTATCATCGTGCCGTACGTGTTGTAAATCAAGCTTCGAGGTATTGCGAAGTATACATTTGAATTCCTTCTTATCCTGTGGTACAGGTCTGTGGATGGGCTGTCAAACTCTACCGAGCTCATTTCGGCTGTGGTTGTAACAAAATGGGGATGCACATTTTAGTTGATGATACATGAATGGGGGAGGTATGTGGTTGCTGATATCTGTGCCTGTATTCCCTATCGTCTATGTGTGTCGTTACCTGAGGGTTGTAGAGATGAAGATAAAGAACACTTACGAAAAATGCAATGATATTCTATGTCAGGGAAATGTACATCTGTCGTCGAAGTTGTTTTCGGTATCTGTTGAGAGTCGTCTTCTTTGCGCTGTATTGCTCCTTAGGCATGAGCAAATAGCTTTGTCTGAGCCATCAGATTTACAAAAATGTTGGGCTAGCGTGAGTTTAAAGATACTAGGGAAACTGGGGATCCATGGCAAAGTTCATCAAGTGTCCATATTTAAAGTTGTCAAATCTTCTTCTTCGGTGCTTGTCTGTTGTCTGTATACATCTCGTCTCGTCAGCTTCCTCGTCCAAGGGGGTCTTTGTATCTTGGAGAAAAGCAGAAAAACAGGTGAAAGAAACGGACCGTATAATCGCATTTTCATCACATTCTGGTTTCTATCATTGGGTCATAAATCAAATCCAGGTTAATTACAGTTTCCTCACTCCTCAAGCTCATCACTTTTGTACTTTGTTTGCACCTCATTAAAGCCTGCCCGCATCTAAATATCAATCCAATCGATATAACGACACCCAAGATACATAGTAGAAACTTTCCAACATCCATTATGACTCCTTGAGCCCAGTCTCCTAAACCGGAGAACCAATTTCGCGGGTTCAACCATGACACCCAACCAGTCAGCTCATTACCTACAGCAGCAAGGGTGAGATTGTGTTTTCGACGAAATTCCCACTTCAATTGGAGAATATCGTCCATCTTTTGGTCTATGACCTCTACCGGATCCTCGGTGCTATTTGTGATATACGTGCAACACTTTATGCCGTACTGTGTTGCCAATGTAACACAATATCCGCCTGTTACTGCTGTAAGATAATTAAGAACCATCCTATGCTGAACTAGTTCTGTTTTATAAGCTTGAAGTTCTCTTCCAGTGTATCTAAACGTGTCATCATACATTTCAGTGATATTATCTAACAAATTGGCGAGTGCGGAAATGTATCTATAATTCATCACTCCTCGAGCGGTACGAGTGAAATCTAACGCTACCAGAACCTGAATCCCGGTGGATTCATGGATAAGATCAGAGGCCGGATGCTCTAACCTTTCTGACAGTTGTCTTTTAACTCGGTGCTCGTAATGAGTGTGAGTATAAGGAGCTTGGGCACCACGGTGTATGTCTTTCATTTTGTCATGTGTAACAGTCATCACTTCAGGCAATACTTTTCCAATATAACACAATCCTTCAGAGTTTGGGGCAAGCCATTTGTACGCCTTTCTCCCGCATATGAAATATGCATCATCGGGGAGAACATAAGGGACGGAGAAGGACATGACCATGTTACAAACCTTCCAGGTGAAATCTCCTGACCCTAATTCTTCCAACTGCTTAATGCACGTATCGGTTTGTACGATATGTGCACAGTATCCTGGTGATACCTCTCCAACTCTAGTAATCCTATTTCCTAAGGTATATCGATACCGGAAAGATTTTCCTCTACTGGCTATGTGGCGTACGAGCTCTGTATCTGTAGGCATTCTATCTGCTCTGTGTGAAAAGGTCATGGTAAGGTTGCTCCATGACACTTCCCAATTTCCCGGTTTTCTGGGATTGGAGATGTTAAAACATAAGAGGGACCTATCCACATGGTATTGGTGGAGCTTCAAACTAGGAGGGCTGGAGATATTAAACCTCCGGTCCACCGGTCTCCCACCACTTAGCTCAAGTACCTCCCCTAACGTTAAAGGAAATGGTACTAGCCCTGATTTGCTGTGACCCTGAGGTACTTGAGAGCATACCCAACAATCTGTTTGGTTTAACACGTTACCCACTAAGGAGTGATAGTCACTCAATGGATGCCGGTCTATATGGATATTAAAACTAGATTGGCATTTCTTTATGCATCCATCTTCAACCAGATTATCACAGAGCCTACAGATACAATTTTCTTCAGCTAACAATCCATCACAATTTCTTCTATCGGATCGTTTTCTGATACTCGCCTTTGCTTGTTGGTTTGGTTGATCTTGGAAAACTACGCCTCCATCATCATAATCGGAACCCATTCCAGAACCTCTCTCGACCTCTATGGTACTCTCGCCGGAACAGACTGCTCTGGTCAACATCATGGTTAACATCAAAATCCGGATCACAGTCTCTTGGGGCAAGTCCATCTTTGAGGAGGAAATAGAGAAGAATAAGGAGGGGGAAAAAGAAATTTTAAGGGAGAGGGGCTGGGAAGTGGAGAAAAACAATAAAAGGGAGGAGGGAGTCGACAACTGCTTTCGGTCTTCAAGGCTCAGGTGCCGCCTCAGTCCTCCTGGAACAGACACTCCAGTGATACAACCTCTACCGTCTGTTCCTTATCACGGGACTTCTCTGGATCGGCCACCTTTTTGCAGTGGGATGAATGGACCCAAGTCTCTCTCTCAGCAACCTTCAATGCTGTGGTGCTAGTCAATAAGACCTGGTATGGTCCTTCCCATCTATCAATAAGACAACCTGAGCGTAGAAAATTTCGTATCATTACATAATCCCCAGGTTCAATGTCATGACAATTACTATCTGGTAAATCAGGAATCACCAACTTCAGATTATCATTTTGATTCCTCAACTGCTTACTCATGTTAATCAAGTACTTTACAGTTACTTCATTGTTACATTTCAAATCATCCTGAGGGTTAATCATGACATGCGGTTGTCGACCAAACAAGATTTCAAAAGGAGACAGATTAAGAGGGGACCTGGGAGTGGTTCTGATGCTATACAAAACAATGGGTAAAGCTTCTGGCCACGTCAATCCTGTCTCTGCCATTACTTTACTCAATTTATTTTTAATAGTGCTGTTCACTCTTTCGACCTTCGCACTCGCCTGTGGACGGTACGGAGTGTGCAGCTTGCTATCAATACCCATCAATTTACACATTCCTTGAAAGACATCACCTGTAAAATGGGTACCCCTATCACTTTCAATGATTCTAGGGATACCATATCTACATACAAATTCCTGCACAATTTTCTTAGCTGTAAACATAGCGGTATTTGTAGCTGCTGGAAAAGCCTCGACCCAATTCGAGAAAACATCTATACAGACAAGTACATATTTCAAATTTCGACATGGGGGTAATTGAATGAAGTCAATTTGTATTACCTGGAAAGGGCCGCCGGCAGGTGGGATATGGGATGGTTCTGTAGGTATTGCTTTTCCAATATTCTTTCTCAGACAGGTAAGGCATGACATTGCTCTTTTACCCGCATGAGAGGAGAATCCTGGGGCGCACCAGTATGCTCTTACCAATTTGCACATCCCCTCCTTGCCTAGATGAGTCAGCCCGTGAGCTGCTTCAGCCAGACATGGAAGGTATGCCCTGGGGGCCACTGGTTTACCATGTCCATCCGTCCAGAGCCCTGAGGACTCCTGGCCATATCCCTTTGCCTTCCAGACTGCTCTTTCCTGTGTGGAACACAGATTCTGCATCTCACACAACTTCTGTGTGTTGATGGTATTAAATACCATCAACTGTGTGGTGTTTGTCTGTATGGGGGTAGCAGCTGCAAGCTTTGCGGCTTCGTCTGCTCGGCTGTTACCAAGGGATACTGGGTCTTGGCTATATGTATGTGCTTTACATTTGATAACAGCCACTCTGTCGGGTTCCTGTATCGCTGTTAGAAGCCTTTTTATGTGAGCTGCATGCGCTATCGGTGTACCAGCTGCCGTCATGAAATTTCTGAGCCGCCATAGGGCTCCGAAATCATGGACTACCCCGAACGCGTATCTGGAATCGGTGTAGATATTGGCTGACTTACCCTTAGCCAATTCACATGCTCTGGTTAGGGCGACCAGTTCAGCAACCTGGGCTGAGTGAGGTGGGCCTAGCGGTTCCGCTTCTATGGTGTCTTGGTCATCTACGACTGCGTATCCAGTACACAAGTCTCCCGAGTCTGACTGTCTGTGACAACTACCGTCCGTGTAGAACGTGAGTTCTGCATCTTTCAGTGGATTGTCACTGATGTCAGGCCTTGCGGTAAAATTTTGGGTCAAATATTCCATACAATCATGTGTATCTTCCTTTGCATTAAATCCTCCTTCCCCATCACTCTCACCTTCCACCCTTTGTGTCTGACCAGGCACACCTGGGAGAAATGTTGCAGGATTTAATGCGCTGCATCTCCTTATGGTGATGTTTACTGGGGCCATTAATGCCAATTCCCATCTTGTAAACCTTGCAGATGAGACGTGTCTGGTTTGGGCAGAATTCAATAAGGCAGATACCGCATGCGGTGTATGGATTGTGAGGTTGTGGCCTAGCACGACATCTTCGCTTTTCGTCACTAGCAATGCTATCGCCGCAACGCTACGCAAGCATGTGGGGAGGGATCGCGCTACCGTGTCTAGCTGAGCGCTGTAGTATGCAATTGGCCTGCTGGCATCACCGTGTTTTTGTGTTAGTACACCTGCTGCGCACCCAGCACTTTCTGTTCCGTATAGTTCAAAGGGTTTCCCATAGTCTGGCATACCTAGTGCTGGTGCCTGTGTTAGGCACTGTTTGAGTCTCTCAAATGCTGTTTCAGATTCGTCTGTATGCGAAATCCGATCAGGTTTGTTTGAAGAGACCATTTCCTGCAAAGGTAGCGCCAATATGGAAAACCCTGGGATCCAATTACGGCAATACCCACACATTCCTAAAAACGTCCTGATCTGTTGCTGGGTTTGTGGCAGTGTCATGTCTCTAATGGCTTGGATTCTATCAGCGGTCAGGTGTCTCAGTCCTTGTGTTAGACAGTGTCCCAAATATTTTACCTTAGTTTGGCATAATTGTAACTTGTCTTTGGAAACCTTGTGACCTGTGTCTGAAAGATGAAACAGGAGCTGTTTCGTATCCTTCAGAGATGCTTCCAGTGAATCTGAACACAGTAATAAATCGTCCACATACTGTATCAATACTGATCCACTGTCTGGTTGGAAAGACTGTAAACAATCATGCAAAGCCTGAGAAAATATACTTGGACTATCTATGAAACCTTGGGGTAACCGAGTCCACGTATATTGGACTCCTCTGTATGTGAATGCAAACAAATATTGGCTGTCAGGGTGCAGAGGTACCGAAAAGAAAGCGGAGCAGAGGTCAATAACAGTGAAAAATTTGGCAGTGGGAGGAATTTGCATTAGGATGACAGCTGGATTAGGCACTACGGGGAACTGACTCTCAACTATTTTGTTAATCCCCCTTAGATCCTGCACTAGCCTGTAACCCCTCCCCCCACTCTTTTTAACAGGGAAGATGGGACTATTTGCGGTGCTGGACGTTCTTACTAGAATGCCCTGTTGTAGCAAGCGCTCTATTACGGGAAAAACTCCTAGCTCCACCTCTGGCTTCAGAGGATACTGTGGGATTTTTGGAGCTATCCTACCATCTTTTACTTGCACAACTACTGGAGCTACGTTTGCCATTAATCCAGTGTCCTGTCCATCTTTTGTCCAAAGTGACTCTGGTATCTGAGATATCATCTCTTCTACTTGGGATGGATTCCTATTTGTCATAATGGAATGTGACATTAATTTTGATGGGGAGTCTAACATGTCTCGTACTTCCTGAGCGTGATTCTCAGGAATGTCCAAGAATACACCTTCAGGAGTACAATAAATGACGCAACCCATTTTACATAGTAAGTCTCTCCCCAGGAGATTAGCTGGTGCCGATGCAGCCAGCAAAAAGGAATGCTTGGTATGCAAAGGCCCTATTGTAATCTCGGCTGGTTTGCTAACAGGGTAGTGCTGGACTACTCCTGTTACTCCCATGGCTGGAATTGTCCTACCAGTGGTTCTCATGCCCACTGTCGAATTTATCACTGACTTGGCCGCCCCTGTGTCTACAAGAAAGTTTAAAGTTTTACCAGCTACATTGATTGCAATTTCTGGTTCGCTTCCAAGACTAGCAATCAACTTAACTGGCTGCAGATTACAGGTATGGCCACACCCCTATTGGGTATGCTGACCTCCCTGAATCCCGCTGGCAGCAACTACTTGTGAGGGAGTTAGTTGGGAACTACCAGAGGCATGCCAATCTCTGTTCGGGGGATATCTTTTTGTTTCCCCTGTATGTGGCTCAAAACTCCGCCTCTGTGGACCCTGCTCCCAATGTCGTGTGTTGTGTTGTTGTCTAGGGGGTTGAAAAGATCTCTGTACATTCTTTGTTCTACATTCTCGTGCAAAGTGTCCCGGTCTGTTACAAGAAAAACATGTTATTACACTTGCCTTACCCACAGGATTCGGTGGTACATACGCAGGCTGCCTTGTGGTCAGCGCCTGTATACTTACGGACATCAACTTATCACTTTGCGATTCCCTGTGCCTAGTGATGTTTCTGTCGTGATCAATAGCAGCCTCTCTCAAGCCGGACACTGACAGACCTCGCCAGCACGGTTGCGTGGTCTGAACCCTAGTCTTTAATGTTTCCTTTAAACCATCCATCAGTACAGATACTGCTACTTCCCGATGGTTTGGGTTGGTCTTAATGTCTTCTATACCAGTGTACTTTGCCATTTCTAATAGTGCCCGGTGAAAATATTCTGTTGCCGTTTCGGACTCCTTTTGCTTAATGGAAAATATTTTATTCCATTTAACAACGGCTGGGAAATACTCCTTTAGCTGTAAATTTATCCTTTTTACATTATCCTTGTTGTACACGTCTGTAAGCGGTACATCTTTATCCAATGCACAATCAGCTAAAAACTGAGTTGCATCAACATTGGAAGGTAAACAAGCTCTTAGCAGTATCTGCCAATCCTTGTTGTTGGGTTCTACAGTGTTACCTAGATCCCTGATGTATTTTTGGCTAGCAACTAAATCCTTCCTGGGGTCAGGAAATTCGGACACTATTGTTCTTAATTCCATTCTGGAAAATGGAGTGTACATGGCAATGTTCCTTATGGGAGTGGCTCCAGACACATCTGTTTTTCCATTGGGAACTGCTATTACCCTTACAGGAGCAATTCTAACAGCCTCTTCCTGTGTAGATTCTACTGCTTGTTGTGGTACAATTGTTTCAGTGTAGTGCATGGTGCCGTACTTACCCGTTGACACGACCTCACCTATCCCTCCGCTAGGGGCTTTCACTAATCTCGTGGGTGTCGCTGTGCCTACTGTGGTCTCTGCTATGGTGGCTGCAAGAGAGAGAGCTGAAATTGTTGCTGAATCGTCTTCTTGATCACACTCCTGAGGAAGGTTCAAAACAGGGTACATCTTGCACGGGTTAATACTTGCATGAGTTATTTGGTTAACATCATTAACATTTACATTGTTACTAAGAGTTTGTGTTTTACAACCCAGTGTGTTTCTCTCCGCAATCAACTTCTCTCCTGCAATGTATGGTGGAGGAGGAGCTGTGGCAATCAACTTCCTGACTGCCCCAGATCCTGCCGCCAGAGCCAAACCTCTCTGTATCTCACCTTCCTGTTGCCATAACTGTAAACAATCATGATGTTGAATTCGTCTCTTTGTTGATTTTACGAGACATATCCTCCTCCTTAAATTTTGTAACACTTCTGGACTAAAGCTACCTATTCTTGGGAACTTGTCCCTGTCTTGTACAGTCATTCTCTCCCATTCATCACATAAAGATTCGGTGTGAATTCCATATTTTTCACACATTACATATCGTGCCGACCCAACTGGTCGGTTCACAGAATCAACCTGAACCAGGGTTGATCGCCCCCTACCTGAACAAATGGCCCCCATAATCTGCAGGCGTTGCTTATTCCTCCTTGAATATCAAGGCTTTCAGCGAACCCTTACAAACAAACCAAGATGTCCTTGGGCAGGCCGGCGGTGGTGGTTTATCAAGTACCCCACTTACTTCTCGCCCACGTTGGCCTGTGCCGCAATCACTGTAACCAGAGCTGCGGTACCCAACCTAGGGCCCCTGTGAACCTTTATTTACTGGAACATATGAGGGTTACCCGCAGGACACTTACTCTTTCCAGTAAAGTTGGGGTTGTTAGATAGTTCCTGAGTGACCAGCGAACTTCCCTTCCAAAAATAAAAAATTACACAAATCACGTCAGAATGTACAGATAGCGTTTGTGACCACTTTACTCTAATGGTATTAGGTCAGATTACTAACTACTGCACACAATAACGTGCGGTCCAATCGTTCAGTATACGAGCACTACTTGTCATGTACTGAAAGATCAATGGAATCTATGTTTCCGGCTGCGATTCCTTCAGCCAGAGCTTGTATGGCCTATATGGGTTCTGCACCAACACCCCAGGCGTTGTGCCACTGGACTTTTATAGCGGACCTTTTACCTTACGACCTCCTGGTCTTGTTACCTTATGACCTCCTGGTCTTGTTACCTTATGACCTCCTGGTCTTGTTACCTTATGGTCCGCTATACTCTAATGCTCAAATATTATTTAACCAGGGATGCCTCCCTAGCCACCGTATATGTCACTTACACGTATGTCCCTTGACGAGTACCCGGCTTTCCTTTTGGTTCCACCTTAAAGTTATATAAACTTTTGTATACAAAACACACTCACTCAACACATGTATACTTTTGTTTCTATATCTATTTCTGCGCAGAAATTGTCTTTAGGCCAAAAGTGTTACCAATTAGGAGCAGGATCTGTTAAACTAAATTTCAGATTTTCCAAAAATAGATTTGCGTTATTTACCGCGTCGCGTTATCTACCGCTGTGCGTTAATTATCGCCTTTGCGTTACTTCACTTTATCACAACTTGAGCTACGTGGGCGTAACCGGACGCTACGTTGCGTAATGAACGCTGCGTGCGTCTGCCTTTGGATTGCGTACGCTAGTCTTTGTTAGCGACACGTGTACGCAATATAAAGATCCACCGTAACACAATATATTTTTATCAATGTAAATGATCCCTGATCATCTACCGCAATCCACACTGACTGCCTTGTATCTCAGACAAACCGTGTGTTGTTCTATACTTTAACTATTACCTCTACTATTAAATAACAGCAAATCTCTTTTTAGCACTTTCTATCAACTATAAAATTGGCAAACAGGAATAGTGATATACGAAAAATGAAACAGAAATGCAGATATATGTATGCGTGCGTGTATACGCAAGACAGAAGAGAAATAAAAGTTTTAAAAGACACAAGCGTTTTGTTCTTACTTCCGGTTACCGGGTTCCTTCAGCACTCTTTATCTAAGCGAAGCAGACGCTTATCCCGCCAGCACTGTGAGACAACCTCTCACCCTTTGCTGGGGGATAATGTCTGCTGATCTACCTAGTGCAGATGTGAGAAGTATAGGACGAGCCCGCAATTGACAATGCTAAATTCCTTTGTCGTATAACAACCCTTTATGAAGCTAAGAACACTGTACGCTGTTTACTTAAGAAGTACCGTAATGGTACGCTAGTTGCGTAACGATCGCTCAGCCGTAGGCGAGACGCTCAAGCGTCACGTTCGCTCACGGCCCAGCGATCACAGGACACGTTATTGGTTATGTCTAGGGTAATGATTCGCTATGGCGTAGCTTACGCTCGAGACCACGAGGAGGTCACCAGCGATGCAGACGCTCACAACACTATACCTTTATGTTAAAACCTTATACCAATGAAATACACTGAATACCTTAATGTGAGTACAGGGTGTAAGTGCAACCTTGTGTAACCTGACTATCTACAAAGCTGCTTGAGCGTCACCGACGCTCAAGTGAACACTTATCACTATAGAAAATACACAGATACTGGTTTAGGTTCCAAGGCCTATTAACTGTATTAAGTCTAATATACTTGTAAAAGGGGATAACAGTACATATGATACACTACAATATAACAGAGACTTCCTAACCACAGAACTAAACAATAAATACAAAAAGACAATACTACCCTGACCTAAATGCAATACAATACAATACTATCTAATACAATACAATACTAGCCTAGTCTAGGGGAGATATGAGAGAACAGAACAGAGAGAGAGAGAGAGAGAGAGAGAGAGATGAGATGAGAGAAATTGGCTCACAGAAAGACAATGATTACGGAGAGAAACTTACGCACAAAGGGTATGATCGCCTGCGCCTCGATATCCAGCTCCCGGCTATCAGCAGATAACCGTTGATGAGAGAGTGAGAGCTGGATGTGGTCGGCCTGCCTATTTATGCCCCACACACAATGCAATCTCATGGTCCTACAATCCCATTGTCCATTGGCCGAAGGAATTCGGCCCTGCATCATAACAAAAGGTCATAGGGTGATTCATACAGGTGGGCTGTGACGATTTCCAACAGCTCAGGTGGGTGGGAAACTGGGTTTCCCGCCGCATACCTGAGTATGTGTAATTAATAGAAATGGACATAAACTTCTTATGTCCATAACTATTCGCACGAGCGATTAATACGCTCCAAACCAACACCGGAATATTGCTAATTAAATACTCTTCCGATGGGTACCAAACACTGCTGTATGATTCCTGTTAGACCCTTCGTACGATATAAAGAGGGATTCCTCAGCTCTGGGACATTGTATTTTAACCAAACTTTCAGAATCTATCAAAGGGACCATGATCTATAAACTACATTAATTGTGAACATTTGTAACGAATGAGTCGCACGCTACGACTACATAAACTCTACCGTAAATACGCATACCGCGCCGGCGAGTGCACGTTATTGCGGGTATGCGCATCCACGGGAGAGCGTACGCACGCGCAGCACGGACCAGTGTGCGGTACAAATATGGCAACGTGCATTGAGACATTTTTTTCTGACTTTGACAATAGGCGCACATATATTCTATAAATAGCTCTGCGGGATTCTGGTGCTACACACATAGGCGCACATATATTCTATAAATAGCTCTGCGGGATTCTGGTGCTACATACATAGGCGCACATATATTCTATAAATAGCTCTGCGGGATTCTGGTGCTACATACATAGGCGCACATATATTCTATAAATAGCTCTGCGGGATTCTGGTGCTACATACATAGGCACACATATATTCTATAAATAGTTCTGCGGGATTCTGGTGCTACATACATAGGCGCACATATATTCTATAAATAGCTCTGCATGATTCTGGTGCTACATACATAGGCGCACATATATTCTATAAATAGCTCTGCGGGATTCTGGTGCTACATACATAGGCGCACATATATTCTATAAATAGTTCTGCGGGATTCTGGTGCTACATACATAGGCGCACATATATTCTATAAATAGCTCTGCGGGATTCTGGTGCTACATACATAGGCGCACATATATTGTATAAATAGCTCTGCGGGATTCTAGTGCTACATACATAGGCGCACATATATTCTATAAATAGCTCTGCGGGATTCTGGTGCTACATACATAGGCGCACATATATTCTATAAATAGCTCTGCGGGATTCTGGTGCTACATACATAGGCGCACATATATTCTATAATAGAGGGAATGGCTCATTAGCTGTGCTCTCTACCTGAGTCCTTTGTTGAGGGAGTGTGCTGAAGTGCTGGAGGCGGAGGGTGAGTCTGAGAGGGTGAGGTACAACATAACACACACAGGGAGGAGTAAGAGACGTCTGGCAGATCTATATGAAAAGAGGTGATGAGATATACGCAGCATGGACCATTTCATAAGCGCTCACCTGTAGTAAGTCTCCAGAGCCTCCCAAGCACTACTTAAACATGTGTCTAGCTAATTTTTTTCTTTTATTGTGGTATTATGTGCGGCGGGCACTTTTCGTGTTTTGGTTTTGGTTTTAGATCTGGATGATTAAAACAAAACAAAACATAAAAACAGCTAAAATCACAGAATTTGGGGGTAATTTTGCTCCTACGGTATTATTAACCTCAATAACATTCATTTCCACTCATTTCCAGTCTATTCTGAACACCTCACAATATTGTTCATATATATATATATGAGGGGCCCCGGCGGAGGTATCAATGTATGGGACCTCAAAATTTCTCTTGCCGGCCCTGGCGATTATTCACAGATTCTCCAGTGCGAAAATATGCAAATGCCAGTGCGGGCGTCCTCCTGCGTTCCTCCGCACCACTGACTTAGCAAACCCTGCGACGTCCGCGTTTCTTATTTGAATTTTCTGAGCAATGCTCAAGGGTGCTGGTGGATCCAATCGCTCCACCATTGGTCGGAACCTGAACTCCTAAAGCTGCCCCTGCCTGGCGCAGCGTCTCACTTGTAACTATGGGCCTGATTTGGAGAAGGACGCAATGACAATGTTTCCGAAGCTGAGCGATTTGTGCATGAAAAGTCCCGGAAACTCCTACTGTGCACGTGTGAACCCAAGTGTTCGATAGTGCTCGCAAAGGCGTGTAGCATCGATAACGCTTGAGAAGGGGAGTGTGATCCCTGGGTGTTTCAAGGTAGACACTGGGAGGTGACCTAACATGAATGCAAAAAAAGGGCCATATTATGGGCGTACTACGGGTGTGGCAACGGCATGTCTGGTTATGCTGCTACATTCTAAATTGCAAATCTGCTGCATCAGAGGCCATGATTACTTGGATTTGCAGCTTCAGTTGATCAATGTTGCATTGACGTTGGAGCGTTGACAATCTCCATCACAACTGCACACAGCCTGAAAGTGGGCACTCTATCAGGGCCGGTTCAAGCCCGCTCTGCGCCCCGGGCAGGAAACGGGGCGTGGCTTAATACAGGGGGCGTGGTCAGTTACGCCCCCTGTACATTAGTAGCGCCGCTTGTATGCTGAGCGGTGCTGTCATCGCGCTCCGCTCAGCAAAGGTACTCTCCACGAAGGGAAACTAGACGCTACGCGTCTAGTTCCCTTCACAGGGACACAGCGGGCAGCGGAGGCGGACGGGGGACACAGCGGACGGGGGACACAGCGGGCAGCAGTGGCGGATCTTGCCATGGTGCGGAGCCCTCCGGATGGCGCCAGCGCCCTCCGGAAGGCGGCGCCCCGGGCAAAAGTCCTGCTTGCCCATGGCAAGATCCGCTACTGCACTCTATCTATACGGTGTAGCACATACACATATACATCCCATCACTTATCGGGTACATACCGGTGTTAATAACGCTGGTATGTACCTAGAAATGCGATTAAAATTGCAAAGGACAACCCTCCCAATAAGAGTTGTCCTTTGCGCATTTGCAGAGTGACGCGACAGATGCTGGGAGGGATCTGATTGGATTCCTGTCAGAAGGAAGGTGAAGAGAAGCCCATAGTCTTCTATTAGGCAACGCCATCATTACTCACCGGGGTCCAAGTGCTGGAATGTATCGCATTCTGGAGCACGGTGCATATGGGAACGTGGCCAAACCTCCGGGAACAGCATTTTCTAAGCTTTGGACGCATTTTCATGCTTAGTACATCCTGCCCTGTTAGGCTACAGCCACACATAGCGGCCAAGCGGGTCCCGTTCATGGCCGGAAGGAGAGTGCAGATGTGCGGCAGTCCTGCTGCCGCCAGATCCGACCGCAGACCGCGGGATTTCATTATTATTATTAGTTTCTTATATAGCGCAGCAAATTCCGTTGCATTTTACAATTAGAACAACAGTTATAGAACAAAACTGGGCAAAAACAGACAGACATAGAGGTAGGAAGGCCCTGCTCGCAATCTTACAATCTATAGGGATCTATGGGGGGGGGGGTCATTCCTACCTGATCGCACGCTGTCGTTTTTCACAGCGCTGTTATCAGGTCACAGCGGATCGTTGCTGGGTGATGGATTTAACGAAGAATCCATTCACACAGCCGATCACGGCGTTTGTGGGTGTCAACTGACCGTTTTCAGGGAGTGGTTGGAAAAACGCAGGCGTGTCCAAGCGTTTGCAGGGCGGATGTCTGACGTAAATTCCGGGACCGGACAGGCTGATGTGATCGCAGCGGCTGAGTAAGTTCAGACATACTCAGAAACAACACAAACTATTTTTGTAGTGCTCGGCTGCACAGGCGTTCGCACACTTGCAAAGCTAAAAAACACTCCCCTGTGGGCGGCGACTGTGCGTTTGCAAGGCTGCAAAATGTAGCTAGCGAGTGATCAACTCGGAATGACCCCCTATGACTCCCCAGGCTCTTGCAGCAAATCTGGATCTCTCTGCTATACTGGGTGCCTGTGAAGATCCCTGTTCCCTAGTCCGTTATTCTAATAGGGATGTTATGGCTGCAATTGATATTATCGCCCCTGTGCGTATAAGACCTCGTAAACCACAACGTCGAGCTCCCTGGTTCGACAACAGTGTTCGTGAGCTCAAGAAAAGGGGGTGTAGTCTGGAAAGACGATGGAGGAAGACTAACCTAGTGGATGACAAAATAAAACTAATAAAGCATAACGAAGAATATCAATCGACAATCACTCGTAAGAAATCACAGTTCCTGTCAAATGAGATCACGGCAGCAAACAATAGGCCAGCTCAACTTTTCCGCACAGTGGAGATGCTTTGCAAGCCAGAATGCCTGCAGACTGATGAAACCCTCTACCAGGCAAGATGCAACGAGTTTGCAAACTTCTTTGCAGATAAAATATATCCGGGCTGGAATCTCCACAGTGCCATGAAAGTAGTGCCAAACTACAAAGCCTGCCAATATAAGCTACCTGCCTTCATGGACCAGCTTTGACCCAGTGGATATAAAGGACACTGCTGAAATTGCTTGGATTTCGCGTCCCACCACCTGTGATCTAGACCCGGCCTCAACCAAGCTTCTAATAGGTTGTATGGATATAATTGGTCCTGGCTTTGCAAAAATTGTTCAGTGCTCTTTGCAGATAGGTATTTTTCCTGGATCCTTAAAGGAAGCAATTGTTAGACCTCTTCTTAAAAAACCCAATTTAGATCCTGACTGCATGACCAACTACGGACCGGTATCAAACCTTCCTTTCCTAGGAAAGGTTATTGAGAAAGTGGTTGCAAATCAACTGGAAACCCCCTGATAACCCATGGTATTTATGATCCATTCCAATCAGGATTCAGGAGAATACATAGCACTGAAACAGCCCTGGTGTGTGTGTTAAATGATCTTCTGATGGCAAGAGACAGAGGTGACTGTAATCCTTCTGGATCTCTCTGCAGCATTTGATACCGTGGACCATGGGCTTCTAATTGAGCGACTGATACATTTTTGTGGACTGGTTGGCGCAGTCCTAAACTGGTTCAAATAATTTCTCACAGACAGGTCACAGAGAGTATCGTCTGGTTTAGACTCATCACCATCAGTGCCATTGCCATGTGGTGTCCCACAAGGTTCTATACTATCCCCCATGCTTTTTACAGTATACAAGTGTACTTGTCCGTTGCTCCGGGCACTGATAACCCAATAGTAACCCTAAATGGCTGTCTAGCTGAGCTCCAGGAGAGGATGATGCCAGTTGGATGCGACTTGAACATGGATAAAACAGAGACCCTTATGATAGGACCGCAACATCAAAGGACAAGACTGCAGCATAGCCAACCAACTGGACTTACACTCGGGGATTCAGAATTACAGACCAGTGATCGTGTGCGGAATCTTGGCGTTGTCCTGGATGGTGGCTTGACACTTAAACATCAAATATCAGCCACAATTAAATCCTCATTCTTTCACCTGAGGAACATAGCCAGAATCAAGCACTTAATTCCCTCAGATGATATGCCAAAAGTCATACATGCATTTGTATCATCTCGATTAGACTACTGTAATGCCCTCTACCTTGGTCTCCCAGCAAAAGAATTGCACCGCTTACAGCTGGAGCAAAACACAGCTGCCAGGCTGTTACCCAACCAGCCCCGTTCCTGGCACATAACACCCATCCTCTACTCCCTTCACTGGCTGCCTGTACGATGGCGAATCATCTTCAAAATTGGCTTACTGAGTTTAAAAGCATTAGATGACCAGGGCCCAAGGTACCTGAAGCAGCTTCTGATCCCATACTGCCCCACTCGATTACTGCGATCTATAGATGAAGGACTTTTAGTAGTACCTAGAATCTCCCATAATTCATCTTGGGGTCGAGCTTTTAGTCATGCGGCTCCGACTCTATGGAACTCACTTCCCCGCACAGTGCGAGAGGCCCCAACTATAGAATCCTTCAAAAGTAGACTCAAGACTTTTCTGTTTACTCAAGGGCAATTCCATTTGTGACAGACACGACAAATGATTCACTGCAAGAATAATGATGATTATTTTTCATTAATAAAATATCAGAAGTTCTGCAAACTATGCTAGTTATAAACTATAATCATTCTGTTAACTGTTAAAGTAACAGGGAAGTTTAATTCTGTAATTATCAGAATTATACAGGTACAAATATTATGTGACAGACACGACACTGAACGGGAACACAAATTCAGGATGAGTATAACTTCCTTCCAAATCTTCCAAAATATGAAACCTACATTTCCATGACTTAACACTGAGAATGATAGAGTTGTTGGCTTGGTTGGGTAAAGAAGATAAGAAATTTCAAGTATTTGTAAATATTTTATTAAACATTATTCCTGTGACAGACACGACATAGGAATTGTGACAGACACAACATGTTCCAAAATACTTGCAAAAACCATTTAAATCTGTCAATTAAACTACATCATTATCAAAGCTAACATCTTGAAAATACAGTTTTTGCCTATTATTAAATTGTGGTTCTGGTAAGATTCTTTTGTAATCTGGTGTATATCAATATTTGCCTCGTCATCAACCGTAGGCCAAAAAAATTGTCAAATAAGGCACAAAATCACCACAGCTTTCCACAGACTGCCATCTTGAATAAACAATGCTGACAACTTATGATTTATGAAAAACAGGTGTTTATCATCTTTGGTTTTACAAAATATTAACTTCAGAGAATATAAATTTTCACTACAATATTAATTGTGGCCACTTTCAGGAAAAGATGTTCTGGTTGACATAATCATGGAATTACCCTCAAGCATTTCCATAATGTTCCTTTAGTATCTACATGCTTCTGTATTTTATGAAAAGCTGTTCTGTACTTAATTATTTTCTGTACTATATTATGCTATGTATCTGTTAAGCGCCTTGAGTCCTATTGGATAAAGAGCGCTATATAAATAAAATTATTATTATTATTATTAAGGAAATAGGCATTGATACACAAGGATAGATGCTACCTATTGCATAATGGTCCACCAGATTGCTAGGTTCTTAATGGGTTGTATCATATGATCACCCAGCAATGTTGGAAGACAAAATATGTGAGGTTATGTGGACTGTACAGAGAGGATTTAATTGGATAGGGAAGCATTGAAGGTTTGAGCGGGTGGGTCTGGAATGTGATACGCTTGTCTGAAGAGGTGAGTTTTCAGGGAACGTTTAAAGGCTTGGAGACTAGAGGTGAGTTTTATTGTGCATGGGAGGGCATTCCACAGAGTGGGGGAAGCCCGGATAAAGTCCTGTATTTTTGAATGGGAACAAGTAATACATGTGGATGAGAGATGCAGATCTTGTGCAGAGCGGAGAGGTCGGGTAGGGAGATATTTTGAGATGAGTGAAGAGATGTATGATGGTGCAGTTTGGTTAATAGCCTTGTAAGTAAACGTGTTTTATATTTAACATGGTAGAATACCGGTAACCAATGGAGGGACTGACAGAGCGGATCTGCAGACGATGAACTTCTAGCGAGAAAGATTAGCATTGCAGCAGCATTCAAAATGGATTGTAGTGGTGAGAGCCTATGTTTGGGAAGACCAGTAAGGAGACTATTGCAAAAATCAATGCGGGAGATGATGAGAGCATGGATTAGAGTGTTTGCTGTGTCTTGTGTAAGATAAGGGCGTATTTTGGATATGTTTCTTAGGTGCATGTAACATGATTTAGAGACAGATTGAATGTGGGGAACAAAGGACAGATCAGAGTCAAGGAGGACACCTAGGCAGCGAACTTGTGGGTTAGGGTGGATTTCACCGTGAACACATACATTTCGATGTATGTGTTCACACAGTGCGGCATCCCGCAGAACAGGATCCGGGTGCACACGAACCCCGCCTTCCGGCCAAGCGGTTTCGTTCAGCGGGACCCGCTTGGCCACTATGTGTGGCCGTAGGCCCTGTGTATTTTGGTTTTGGGAGTGGTAGCGCAGCCTGGTGCTGTTGGTCTTGATAACAGTCTGTGAGGGGACCGAAACATTAACGTCGACATGCACAATCTTTATGATGCAGTGAAAAGCTTCATATTGCAACTTGGGTCACTGGACCTTCAGAATGGCTGGTACTAACATAGCTTATTATTGTTCCTCCGTCAGTTGATCAGCGCATTCAATTGTATTAGATTCCCAATGAAGATTTGCTAAATATTTATAGCATGCACCCCAAAAGCTGCTATATTATATATATGTGGGAACAAGCGGCTTAAGATTTTGCGTGTGTGTATATACACACATATATATATATATATATATATATACATACTCAACATACATAATACATCCCAACATGACCCTCACAACACTTTTCTAACTATACAGGTATAGGAAGAGAGTGATTGCGCACTGCAGTGTTTTGTCCCTTTCCACTCCCCGTACTCCAGTGCTCGCTCTCTCGCCCTGGGACTGGCAGTGCCGCCAGTGACCGGCAGAGGGCGCTCCCCATTCAGCGCTCGCTCTGACGTCGGCTCGGACGTTCCTACCCTTTCCGGTGGGCGGTGTCAGCGCTCCCGGTCTGCGGCTCGGTGATCCCGGATCCCAGCAGGCAGTGGGGCGGGCGCTCGGCCATGATCTCCGCCGGCCTGGAAGTGTCAGAGCCAGGAAGCAGCCTGGGAGTGAGGGGCCCGGTGTAGCCCGGATCACACGCTGCGGGGAACATGTCGGCCAAGGTGCGGCTGAAGCGGCTGGAGCAGCTGCTGCTGGACGGGCCCCAGAAGAATGAGGGGGCCCTCAGCGTGGAGACCCTGCTGGACGTGCTCCTGTGTCTCTATACGGAGTGCAGCAACTCCACCCTGCGCCGGGACAAGTATGTCAGCGAGTTCCTGGAGTGGGGTGAGTGCCCAGCGGGCGTTATACCGGGCACAGGGGGCACAGTCGTGGTGTTGCACAGGAGGGCACTGCACAGGGTGCACAGCCGTGGTGTTACACAGGGGGGCACAGCAGTGGTGTTACACAGGGGGGCACAGCAGTGGTGTTGCACAGGAGGGCACTGCACAGGGTGCACAGCCGTGGTGTTACACAGGGGGGCACAGCCGTGGTGTTACACAGGGGGGCACAGCCGTGGTGTTACACAGGAGGGCACAGCCGTGGTGTTACACAGGAGGGCACAGCAGTGGTGTTACACAGGGGGGCACAGCAGTGGTGTTACACAGGGGGCACAGTCGTGGTGTTGCACAGGAGGGCACTGCACAGGGGGGCACAGCAGTGGTGTTACACAGGGGGGCACAGCAGTGGTGTTACACAGGAGGGCACTGCACAGGGGGCACAGCCGTGGTGTTACACAGGGGGGCACAGCAGTGGTGTTACACAGGAGGGCACTGCACAGGGGGCACAGCAGTGGTGTTGCACAGGAGGGCACTGCACAGGGGGCACAGCCGTGGTGTTACACAGGGGGGCACAGCAGTGGTGTTACACAGGGGGGCACAGCAGTGGTGTTGCACAGGAGGGCACTGCACAGGGTGCATAGCCGTGGTGTTACACAGGGGGGCACAGCAGTGGTGTTGCACAGGAGGGCACTGCACAGGGGGCACAGCCGTGGTGTTACACAGGGGGGCACAGCAGTGGTGTTGCACAGGAGGGCACTGCACAGGGTGCACAGCCGTGGTGTTACACAGGGGGGCACAGCAGTGGTGTTGCACAGGAGGGCACTGCACAGGGGGCACTGCCGTGGTGTTACACAGGGGGCACAGCAGTGGTGTTACACAGGAGGGCACAGCAGTGGTGTTACACAGGGGGGCACAGCAGTGGTGTTACACAGGGGGGCACAGCAGTGGTGTTACACAGGGGGGCACAGCAGTGGTGTTACACAGGGGAGCACAGCAGTGGTGTTACACAGGGGGGCACAGCAGTGGTGTTACACAGGGGGGCACAGCAGTGGTGTTACACAGGGGGGCACAGCAGTGGTGTTACACAGGGGGGCACAGCAGTGGTGTTACACAGGGGGGCACAGCAGTGGTGTTACACAGGAGGGCACAGCAGTGGTGTTACACAGGAGGGCACTGCACAGGGGGCACAGCCGTGGTGTTACACAGGGGGCACAGCAGTGGTGTTACACAGGGGGGCACTGCACAGGGGGCACAGCCGTGGTGTTACACAGGGGGCACAGCAGTGGTGTTACACATGAGGGCACAGCCGTGGTGTTACACAGGAGGGCACAGCCGTGGTGTTACACAGGAGGGCACAGCCGTGGTGTTACACAGGGGGCACTGCACAGGGGGCACAGCCGTGGTGTTACACAGGGGGCACTGCACAGGGGGCACAGCCGTGGTGTTACACAGGAGTGCATGGGCACAGGGGGTATAGCTGGTGTATTACACAGGGATGCATGGGCACAGGGAGTATAGCTGATGTATTACACAGGAGTGCATGGGCACAGGTGGTATAGCTGGTGTATTACACAGGGGTGCATGGGCACAGGGGGTATAGCTGGTGTATTACACAGGAGTGCATGGGCACAGGGGGTATAGCTGGTGTATTACACAGGGGTGCATGGGCACAGGGGGTATAGCTGATGTATTACACAGGAGTGCATGGGCACAGGGGGTATAGCTGGTGTATTACACAGGGGTGCATGGGTACAGGGGGTATAGCTGGTGTATTACACAGGGGTGCATGGGCACAGGGGGTATAGCTGGTGTATTACGCAGGGGTGCATGGGCACAGGGGGTATAGCTGGTGTATTACGCAGGGGTGCATGGGCACAGGGGGTACAGCTGGTGTATTACGCAGGGGTGCATGGGCACAGGGGGTACAGCTGGTGTATTACGCAGGGGTGCATGGGCACAGGGGGTACAGCTGGTGTATTACGCAGGGGTGCATGGGCACAGGGGGTACAGCTGGTGTATTACGCAGGGGTGCATGGGCACAGGGGGTACAGCTGGTGTATTACGCAGGGGTGCATGGGCACAGGGGGTACAGCTGGTGTATTACGCAGGGGTGCATGGGCACAGGGGGTACAGCTGGTGTATGACGCAGGGGTGCATGGGCACAGGGGGTACAGCTGGTGTATGACGCAGGGATGCATGGGCACAGGGGGTATAGCTGGTGTATTACGCAGGGATGCATAGGCACAGGGGGTATAGCTGGTGTATTACAGAGGGGTGCATGGGCTATAGCTGGTGTATTACATGGGTGCATGGGCACAGGGGGTATAGCTGGTGGCATTACACAGGGATGCATGGGCACAGTGGGTATAGCTGGTGTATTACACAGTGGTGCATGGGTACAGGGGGTATAGCTGGTGTATTACACGGGTGTGTGGGCACAGGGGGTACCGTATATATAGTGGCATTACACACGGATGCATGGGCACGAGGTATAGCTGGTGGCATTAAACAGGACGTGGGCATATGGCACATTGTGGTCTAGATGGTGGCATTACTCATGAGGTCATTATACATTGATGTACAAGCATAGGGAAATCTAGCCAGTAGCATTGCACATAATGGCATTACCCAGGGGAGATTCATGGGCACATTGAATGGGTGTTATTTACTGTTACTGAAATTGGCACTGCCCTGGATGTTACTCACTGGGTGGCACTGCCCTGGATGTTACTCAGTGGGTGGCACTGCCCATGGATGTTACCGAGTGGGAGGGCATATCTGGGGGGCATTTCCTTGGAGGTGTGGGTGATATTGGTGGTTAGTATGTGGCACCATTAAAGTATCATATAGCCTATGTGACAGCCGTAGTCTGGCGCCGACGTGAGCTGGTGACATAGCGGAGAAAGCTGTACGTCACGTGAACATAAATCCATTATTACTACCAGCGTAATAAGTGCATATAGTAAAGTGCAGCTGATCTTATCTTCTGTAGTCAGTGTGGCGTGTTTGCCTTTTTATGTATTGGATATTACATTTCACTTTATGGTATATCTGCTTATACTGTGCATGTGAATCACATAATACAGATACAGCTTATTGAACATGTTGGCGGCTGTGTAGCTGGGGTGTATTATGTACAGTGCTGTGTAGCTGGGGTGTATTATGTACAGTGCTGTATGTGTAGTTGTCTGGCATGTGCACAGTACAATGTTGGATAAGTAAATCAGATGGTATTGATACATTTCTGTATCCGGTTCATTTCCTTTTAAGCCCAATCCACCTCATCATAATTTTCTCCTAGTTATGTGTATATGCGTGACACCATTGTGAGAGAATATGCCACGCAACCGACCACCCATCTGGAGCGTACAGCGCAGTGCCAGCCTGAAACTGCAGCAAGCAGATGAGTTTCGTTAGGAAATTATTAATGTGGGTAACGCGCTGCAAAACAAAGTGATGAACCTGCTGCTAATGACTAATATTTTGTATGTTTTGAGAATGTATATTAGGGGAATCATCTTGGTTCCTAGGAGTGGCTGTTACGCTCCGTGAGTAATAAGAATAACAGCTCCTAAGTTATGACGTGCTCCGTAGTATGCACACTTGCCGTTGTGCAGAGGACGATATGAATGTGCAATTCTGCGTACTGGTGATCTGAATATCAGCCTGGCACAGCCGCAGAGACGGCTGATAATGAAGTGTGTGACCTGTCAATAGACTGACACCAAGCAGGAACTGCTACAGCAGAGCCCGGGGCGACTAGTGTGTCATACACAAGACAGGTTCCTGCACCGTTCTAGACACAATTTGTTTTGGTTAGCGTGGCGAGAGTGACTCTCATTGTCTTGTGGTTATAGTGTTAGCATTGCTATCAGAGAACATGTAATGAACTCGGGTAACACAACACTGTGGTCTGAAAAAGATCACATGAAGACAATCTGTACTTCTTCCTGCCCATCCCATATCTGGAGAACGTCCTATATTCTCTGGAATGTCATTCAGCCACTGTATACACAGCGACTGCGTATTCCAGCAAATACATTGCAGGAAGCCGAGGAAAAGGAAGAGGTCTTCCCGCTCTCCACGTTGAGCAATTTATTTATTTTATCCTTGGTACCTGTGGGATCCGGTTTCTAGGTCGACAGGCCAAAAGGTTGACATAAGTTTTTCACGATTTTTTTTTCTTTTTTTTAACCTTTTCATACTTATTGATCCACGTGGACTACTATTGGAACGGTAATCTGGAAGCATGGCGAGCGGACACGGTCACTAATTGGGGTTCCCGGTCACTCTACAAAGAAAACGACACCAAAAAAACATAAAAAACTCATGTCAACCTAGAGACCCTATCGACCAATAGTGGTCGACCTAGTTACTATCTACCTTCCATACCGCACCCGGTACCTGTATTCAACCTTTTGTTTGTATGAGTTGTTGTTTTGCTAAGGATGTAGCAGGTTTGGATACACGTGAATATTTCTGCCTCCCTGCCCACGTTTATATCTCCTGCTGATGGACAGACTGGGAAATATTTGTACCTTTGTGAACACTGATAAAAGTGCATGAATAATTGAGAGGTCTCCTGGATGTGAGATGAGCGTGTTTGCCTTTTAGTGAAGATAGTCTGCGGCATGAGTCCCCGAATAAGGGGAAAAAGCAACCGGGCCAAAAGCGCAGGGGATTTCTGTAATGCTTTTTCCTGTCTGCATTCGGCCAAATGATGGAAGAATCATTTTGTAGCTTTGGACAGAGTGTACGCTAGATGTTACGCGGATACTGTAAAACCCGCAGCACAAGCTGGGAGCACGTAACGTGTTATTTCCTGTTTATAGGACAAAGCAGAACTAAACATTGCTGGGAGCTGGCTGTGAATGGGAAAGGTGTAAACCGTTTTAAGGACATGTTTTATTACTTGCAACTTTTATTTCTTAAGCAGCGTGATCTTCTGTTCTGGCCATCCCCCATGTGCTAAAAGTTCCATTACTATCCTTCATTTATATGGCGCTACATGGGATATGCAGCGCCCAATTGCACAGTACGTAAATAAGCAAAACAAGAAAACAGTGACCCACAATTCAAGACTAACAGATTTTTCCCGATCTTTCAGCGGTTTTTTTTTTTTTTTTTTTTTTTACAGGCTAACCTATTAGATGGCCTGTAAAAAAATAATAATTCCCTTTCTCCCGAAAACAAAGGTTCAATCCTGTGTGTTTTTGTGAGAAACGCCCCTGTTTTCACCTGGAAGCTGGGACAGCGCTGTGACTTGGCCCCCCCCCCCCACCTCCTCCGGGTGGAAGAAGCCGTCTCCCGGTGCAGTACACAAAAGCTCTGATAAGCCGCAGCTCGTGGCGGCTTATCGGGGCTAATAGGATAATCCTGGGCGAGAACGTTACCCGCGGTAATAGGATACCGGGTACCGCCCAGTGTAGGACAAGTACAGGGTATATAAACATGGCGTCAGCAGACGATACTGGAAAAAGAACATGAGGGAAGAGGGCCCTGCTTGTGAGATCTTACATTCTAAAGGGGAGGGGCACACTGACGGGGATGACACAGATGGGGTAGATAGTGAGCGTGGTAGAGAGGGCTTAGGATGACAGACTGCTGGATTTGGTGAAGAAGTGGGATATAGATAGATAGAGAGAGATATATATATATATATATATATATATATATATATATATATATATCATCATCTCCATTCTGTGGCACTATTAAACATGCATAAACTTCACGTGATTACGTTTCAGGGCTACTTATATTTCCTTAAAATGCCCGGTGTGTACAATATGACTCCTCCATGTGATGCTAATATCAGATAAGCAGTGATTTTTATATCAATTGTACATAATAATATTTATGTTACACGCGTTCGTGTATCCGAATATCTAAGTGTGAATTAGCCTGGTCTCGTTCGCATCTGATATCCAAAACGTGTCAAGCTTGCCGTCTGTCTCACTGTAGTGTGAAGAGACGCGCGCATTGACCAAGGAGCAATATGGTCGCTTTGTCCTCTTAAGAGCTTCACATGAACTATCGCATGTACTAATGTAATCTGGTACATTCACATCCCTGTGGCTACTACAGCAACGTTCTATCCGCTAATAGTAACTAACATCTCCTCTTGTTGGAGCCTTTAGCTTTGCAGCTCCTGCTGTCACTATTTGGAAGTTTCTGCCTCACTCTTTCCAAGTGGCAGGGTCTCTTGAAAACATCCTCGAGACCTTATCCAACTATCTTTTTACTCAACCATCTGATTAATGCAACCAGTGATTATTTCCCCTTTCTTTTCTCTACTATTCTGCTTTCAGTGACATTGGGAGAAAAGCGCTTAAATAAAATTATCTTCATGAGTTTCTGAAGGCTGATGTTTCCATTGACTGAGACAATTTCATCTAGTGTCTTGTTAGGGGGTATATTTAATTGATGTCGAATTACTTAATTTGTCGAAAAACGGGGCTTTTTCGACCAAAAAACCATGTCTAATCGGATTCGACAATTCAATACGGCACTTATCGACAAAAAACCTGTTTCAGTTTTGACTTTTGACTATTTGACAATTTCATGTCTGTATTGTTAAAAATGCGGCATTTCGACAAAAGTATATTCAATTGAAGAATATCATTTTGTCAATTTAATTGCGCCTACTTTTTCTGGCGTGAGCTGATAAGAAATCTTAAATACTTTTATTTTTTGGTGCTTTTTTGATTTCTAATAGCATATCTATTTATATTTGAGGTGATTATCTACTCGGTTTTTCTATTTATGACCCACAGTATTATATATTCAATTTTTTAAAATAATATTTTTTTCCTGTACTCGGTTGAGGGAAATGTACCCATGATTCCACAATTTACCCAGGATACACTTCTCCAAAGCCACTCCTCTCTTTTCACTCCCGTTTTCGAGACTTCAGGGAGACGAGCAGCCATTATAGTCAGCTCTCTTGTGGAATCGTTTTTTAGGACAATCCATGCGTTTTCCAACATATATATCCTATTCCGTTTGGAATCCTATATATGATTCCAAACGGCGGGAAGTCGAATCCAGGCCATCCACTATTCGACGATTGGTCCGTTTTCGACCAAGGGCGTGTCGAATCCCGTTTTAATTGAATATGTCGAATTCAGGGTCCCGGGTGGAGGGTTTCGGCTGTCAAATAGTGTCGAATCCAAAAAATGTCGAATCCACGCCGTAATTCGACATCAATTGAATATACCAATATGTCTTGATTTGGTGTGGGTGTTACCAAACCTAGTGCACGTATTGCAGGAGGCACGGAGAGCAGTTGGAGGCGGCATCGTGCGAAGGCGTTGCACCATGTTGCAGAAGGCATGTGCTGGGTGGACTTCTAGTCTTTAATCCTGGACCAGATTCCCTGACATTTGGGAATTCCTTGCCAGCACGAAGCATGTTGTATGTTTTGTGGATCATTGCTGGCAGGGAGTCTTCCTCTGTACTTTATACTTGATTTGTTCTTGACCATTTGTAAAGGATTACTGAATCAGATGGCGAGATTACCGCTGATATTGGTTTTGGTATTTTTAGGCTGTACTGCCACCCTTTTTCCTTACGCTTCTGGGTACTTAAAGGAGGAATTCAATTCGCTGTGGGACGTACCATGGGCTTTTAGCGCCTAGGTTAAGTGCCTTGAGCTATTCAATCAGAATCCGCAGCAAACGAACGGTAAGACATGGATTCCGGGTTACGTGCTCAGGCCCAGCGACAGGGGGGGTCAAAGGGGACACCCGTACGGGGCCCCGAGGATCAGGGGGGCCCCGAGTATCAGGGGCACACAAAATGTTTAGGCAGCACGTAAGAATGCTGTGTGATCCATGCAGCGGGCAGGGCAGCAACACAGCTGCCGGACCCTGCTGGATCCAGTGGAGATACGTGGCGGAGGTGCGATGGGATGAAGTGGCAATGTCAGCAGTACTGATAATAAGTCAAATTGACTCATTACAGTATACTGTGGCTGGCTGCGGGACGTAACAGGACAGGAGAAGTTCCAGCTGGTTCAGCACCTCTCCTTATGCTTTCTCCCCCTCCGCACCTCCAGCCCACTTTGCCCGTCCACTATACTCTGCACAGCGCTGTTGTCCCCACCTGCTGTCTCCCATATTAAAAAAGGGGCGGGCGAGCAGCGCTGCACAAACTCCTTTGGCCCGCCTCCGCAAGTCCCCCTGCTGCTGGTGCTGGCCTCAGCGCCGGGAATGAGACGACGTGATGTCATCACCTCACGTCCGTCTTTCCTGCCACATAAAGAGAGCCGTGAGAACACCCACGCCGACAGTGACTATCAATGGGGGAACAAAAGAAAAAGGTAGTTAAGAGCTGCATGTGGAGGTGGTGGTGGGGTTGGGGAGGGGGGCGAGGGAAGATGTGCACAGTGCCAGCGATAAAGTGTGCTGGGGTGGAGAGCTGTGTGTAGGATAAAGTGTGCTGGGGGGGAGAGCTGTGTGTAGGATAAAGTGTGCTGGGGGGGAGAGCTGTGTGTAGGATAAAGTGTGCTGGGGGGAGAGCTTTGTGTAGGATAAAGTGTGCTGGGGGGAGAGCTTTGTGTAGGATAAAGTGTGCTGGGGGGGAGAACTGTGTGTAGGATAAAGTGTGCTGGGGGGGAGAGCTGTGTGTAGGATAAAGTGTGCTGGGGGGAGAGCTTTGTGTAGGATAAAGTGTGCTGGGGGGGAGAACTGTGTGTAGGATAAAGTGTGCTGGGGTGGAGAGCTGTGTGTAGGATAAAGTGTGCTGGGGGGAGAGCTGTGTGTAGGATAAAGTGTGCTGGGGTGGAGAGCTGTGTGTAGGATAAAGTGTGCTGGGGGGGAGAGCTGTGTGTAGGATAAAGTGTGCTGGGGGGAGAGCTTTGTGTAGGATAAAGTGTGCTGGGGGGAGAGCTTTGTGTAGGATAAAGTGTGCTGGGGGGGAGAACTGTGTGTAGGATAAAGTGTGCTGGGGTGGAGAGCTGTGTGTAGGAAAAAGTGTGCTGGGGGGAGAGCTGTGTGTAGGATAAAGTGTGCTGGGGGGGAGAGCTGTGTGTAGGATAAAGTGTGTTGGGGGGAGAGCTTTGTGTAGGATAAAGTGTGCTGGGGGGGAGAACTGTGTGTAGGATAAAGTGTGCTGGGGGGAGAGCTGTGTGTAGGATAAAGTGTGCTGGGGGGGAGCTGTGTGTAGGATAAAGTGTGCTGGGGGGGGAGAGCTGTGTGTAGGATAAAGTGTGCTGGGGGGGAGCTGTGTGTAGGATAAAGTGTGCTGGGTGCTGTGTTGGGAGAGGGGTGCTGCGTCAGAGGTGAAACTAGTGGCGGTGCTAGCGGGCACCAGACAAATCTTGCCTAGGGCATCAAATTGTTTAGGTCCGGGTCTGGCTGAATGCACTTCGGGCCACCCACAAATTATTTAAAATTTAATTAATTTCCAACACAAACATATATTTATATATGTAGTACATATCGAGGGGGGGGAGTTGAGGGTGTAGGGGGCCTCCAGAGATATCATTGTATGGGGCCCCAAGATTTCTGTTGCCGGCCCTGTACGTGCTGCTGGTATTTACTGCAATTACTGCATTTAGTGTGGATTTCTGCTTGCACCTCAGGAGGCTGCGGACAGAAATCTGCATTAAGTGCAGCCTCGGTGCTAACTGTGGCCAGTAATTGAATAGCTCTGGGTGCATATCCCTGGAGTTAAAAGCCTATGGTATGTCCGGTGGCTGATTTGAATCCACCCCAGGTTACCAATGACTCTTTCTTGAGGAGCTCCCTTATTTGTTTATAGATTAGCGCAGTTTCACATTAGGTTTTATGGGCTGAGAATGCTGGAAAGAGCTCCTTGAACTTTCACAGTCATACTACAGTTTCATTTGCAGCCATAAAGGATTTTTCCATCTAATCCCTTTATGGTAATCATGACTATAATGGTGATCCTCATCTTTGCTGAAGGCGAGACAGGAAAGACGTTTGCATCGAAAGTCTGTTATTCCATATCCCTCTGGTGTCTTCTATCCTGTCACTGAAGGCTGCAGTCCCTGGTTAGGAGTCAGGGCTTACCTGGAAGCGGGAGCAGTACCCCAGGGACCAGAATGCAAGTGGTCGCACCGCACCCACGTTCTGTATATGGAGGGGACAAAATTTGGAAAGCTGTCTACCTGTGATGGAAATGACAAATATCTTTCAGGCTGCATGGATGCCAGGGCCTTTTCCTGAATGTACCAGGCCCCAAATCACCAGTGCTTAGTTCTGTGTTCTAGTGATGACTTAAGATTATGAGTAACATCCCTGATTACGGAGAACAAAGCTGGAGCAGCTAAACGTTACTCCAAACCACCGCAGGGCCGGCCCTGAAGAAACTGGTCCTAAATTGCACATTAATCAGTAGCTGGTACTTTTTTCTCTCTTCCCCCAATCCCTAAATCTCTTAAATAAAGGGCTAGCATGTCTCCTGTTTGTTGGGATAACTTTCAGGGTATTGGGACATATGTAATAGGGTCAGAGTTTTCCGGGCGATGTCGGACATTTTTTTTTTTTCCTTTACAGTGGCAATCATTTACAATACATGCCCCTTTGAGTCTTTCAGAGGAGCATCTAGGAAGATGGTTTATGGGGCCATGCATCTAAATTGGATTGCCCCGTTTCCCCTAGACTCCGCCCACAACAGTCTACTTTCTAACCTGTTTTTCCTGCCTTATTTTGTTGTTGCCTGTGCTTGGTAGAGGAGCGGCTTTTATACTCTCTATGCGCTTTTTTATATTCCTGTATGTAAACTTCTTCTCTCCAGTCGAGCCTAACTTAAAGTTCTTTTGGATCTGTAAATGTGGAAGGTGCCTGCAAACTGCAGGTCTTTTATTCTAAGTATTAACACACTGGAAATGTCTCCGTGGTCTGGAATAGCGATTGCCAAAGTGGGTGGCACCGCGCCCCTGAGGGCCGCTATTTTGCCTTAAGTGCCTGCTTAGAGCATGGGGGCTTCTGTAGGAATAGGCAGGAGAAGGCAATAACATAGTAGCATGACACAATATTGTTGTGATTTTTAGCTATTGTGGAACTGCAAGTACCAGCAGGTATTCAATTAGCAGATGCCCATTATTTCTGGTTGCACTCTACTGAAGTAGTGAGCAGAAATGTGCTAAGAATCCAGCTTTTCTCACATTTTCCTCGTCGCGCCCAATAGCTTAGACTGGTTTAGCCATTTTACGCAGTTAAACCTGATCTAATCCGCTGCGACCAGCACGCCCATTGCTGTAGCAACAATTAAGTATCGCCCTATCTAAAGTGAGGCGCTACGGGGCACGCTGAAACGACTGAATACCCCCCTGTGAATCTTTGTTATAGAAGCTGGTCACACCTTTATGCTCAAGGTGGAGAACAGAATGTACAGTATGGTCACCAGCCTGCGGACGTAATCTCTAACATACATGAAGATCTTAGTGACTGGTGTGGTCTCTGCTCTCTCCTGCTGGTGTCACCTCACTACGGGCGGATGATTTGTTACTAATTATTAGGAATTCAGGTATTATATAGGTTATACAGTGTAGTGCAATAGGAAAGTGTAGTGTCTCACAAGTCATTTGTGTTGCTTCCCTACTTGCAGAGCCACTTACAGCCCCAAACCCTTTAGACTAACTTGGTTTCCCCCCTCCTGAGGTTTCCAACAAGTTAGGCACTAATAGGCAGATGTATTAAGCCTGGAGAAGTGATAAACCAGTGATAAGTGCAAGGTGATAATGCACCAGCCAATCCGCTCCAATATGTCAATTCACATTTAGGAGCTCATTGGCTGGTGTGTTATCACCTTCCACTTATCAATCAGCTCCTAACTGTGAATTTACATATTGGAGCTGATTGGCTGGTGCGTTATCACCTTGCACTTATCACTGCTTTATCGCTTCTCCATGCTTAAAACATCTGCCCCTAAGTGCTTACTTATAATCTGTATAGGAACACAATGGCTGACAGATCATAAAATGGCTGTATAGGGTGTTAGGTCAATTTATTCAGGCCCTCACACCTCCTATTAATTGAAATAAAAGCAAGTGTTTTCCCACAACATTTGTATAAAATAGTCGGAGTGCTACGGAAAAGTTGTGCAGCCAGAACGGAACCCTTTAAAATCCATTAATGCCCCCGTCCAACTGTATCTGTTGTTCAGGACGGGTGGGCAAATCACAGACAATCCAGTAATTTCCACTGATTGACGCCACAATTATGGATTTATTGTACAGTGTATAAAAAGAAATGTGAAATCGGACAAAAAGCTTGAATAATAAAGCCTGTTATGTCAGAATTGCTTCTTCTGATATCGCTGCCCACCTGCATGGTTCCACCAGTCTGTAGTACAGAATTGGCTTTATTTGATCTTTAAATATATTACATGTGTTAAAAATATGCCTGTGTGTTGCTGCTTACACAAAACAGCATGTTATGGCTATAAAACCTGCAGGTTGTGTTCCATATACACTGCTCCAAAAAATAAAGGGAACACTAAAATAACACATCCTAGATCTGAATGAATGAAATATTCTTATTAAATACTTTGTTCTTTACATAGCTGAATGTGTTGACAACAAAATCACACAAAAATTATCAATGAAAATCAAATTTATTAACCCATGGAGGTCTGGATTTGGAGTCACCCTCAAAATTTAAGTGGAAAAACACACTACAGGCTGATCCAACTTTGATGTAATGTCCTTAAAACAAGTCAAAATGAGGCTCAGTAGTGTGTGTGGCCTCCACGTGCCTGTATGACCTTACTACAACCCACACAAGTGGCTCAGGTAGTGCAGCTCATCCAGGATGGCACATCAATGTGAGCTGTGGCAAGAAGGTTTGCTGTGTCTGTCAGCGTAGTGACCAGAGCATGGAGGCGCTACCAGGAGACAGGCCAGTACACCAGGGGACGTGGAGGAGGCAGTAGGAGGGCAACAACCCAGCAGCAGGACCGCTACCTCCGCCTTTGTGCAAGGAGGAACAGGAGGAGCACTGCAAAATGACCTCCAGCAAGCTACAAATGTGCATGTCTACTCAAACGATCAGAAACAGACTCCATGAGGGTGGTATGAGGGCCCGACGCCCACAGGTGGGGGTTGTGCTTACAGCCCAACACCGTGCAGGACGTTTGGCATTTGCCAGCCAGAGAACACCAAGATTGGCAAATTCGCCACTGGCGCCCTGTGCTCTTCACAGATGAAATCAGGTTCTCACTGAGCACATGTGATAGACGTGACAGAGTCTGGAGACGCCAAGGAGAACGTTCTGCTGCCTGCAACATCCTCCAGCATGACCGGTTTGGCAGTGGGTCAGTAATGATGGGGGGTGGCATTTCTTTGGGGGGCCGCACAGCCTTCCATGTGCTCGCCAGAGGTAGCCTGACTGCCATTAGGTACCGAGATGAGATCCTCAGACCACTTGTGAGACCATATGCTGGTGCGGTTGTCCCTGGGTTCCTCCTAATGCAAGACAATGCTAGACCTCATGTGGCTGGAGTGTGTCAGCAGTACCTGCAAGATGAAGGCATTGATGCTATGGACTGGCCCGCCCGTTCCCCAGACCTGAATCCAATTGAGCACATCTGGGACATCATGTCTCGCTCCATCCATCAATGCCACGTTGCACCACAGACTGTCCAGGAGTTGGCGGATGCTTTAGTCCAGGTCTGGGAAGAGATCCCTCAGGAGACCATCCGCCACCTCATCAGGAGCATGCCCAGGCGTTGTAGGGAGGTCATACAGGCACGAGGAGGCCACAGACACTACTGAGCCTCATTTTGACTTGTTTTAAGGACATTACATCAAAGTTGGATCAGCCTGTAGTGTGTTTTTCCACTTAAATTTTGAGGGTGACTCCAAATCCAGACCTCCATGGGTTAATAAATTTGATTTCCATTGATAATTTTTGTCTCATTTTGTTGTCAGCACATTCAACTATGTAAAGAACAAAGTATTTAATAAGAATATTTCATCCATTCAGATCTAGGATGTGTTGTTTTAGTGTTCCCTTTATTTTTTTGAGCAGTGTATTATGACTGTAATCAAGTGCTAGAAGCTCAGTAGCTACTACATGTCTCGATACTGAGTGTTCCTCGCGGTAGGAGAGTAGATCCATTGGTCTTTCAATATGCCCCCGCTTTACAGCAAGTAGGGTGGTCACCCACAGGAAATTCATGTTGACTCACATTGTACAGAAAATATTGATGAGTATTGTTTCAGCCCTGGACGGTCCGTTGTGTGCAGACAGTGTGCAGTTTATTTCCTCTCAGTGATATTTATCATTGCAATAGGCTGTAGTGGAGGCGTTTCCTCTCTTCATATCATAACTGGATTTATCACCAAATTAGTAACCACGTTACCGGTTTGATTTGTGGAGACTGTACAATTACCAGGGGTGTATTTTATTACATGTATTTAAAAACCTGTCACCGGTTCCACTTTTTAAAAGGGGACCAATTTTATTTGGTAAATGTAATCTTCACACGGGCTGATCTGCACATTGAACGAAACGGCGGTAAAGTTTTGCGTAGACTTTGTTGTACGCTGGACAGGTGCACAGTGAGGCTACAGACATATATATGTCTGTTACAGAACCCCTAAAATACAAAGCGGTCGATTCATTTTCTTGCCCCGGCAAATAATTGCGTCTGTATGCCGCACTACCAGTAGCTCCGAGCTTGCTGATTTTTGCTCTCCGCCGCATAGGGCTGAGTACAGAACTCCGCGAGGCTACGATGAGATAGTTGCCGGCGTTTCCGTGCTGTTGCCACAGCAACTCGTCCCCCTCGTAGCTAATTGATTTGACCCCAAAATGTTTTTCACTACAGGCCTTTTTATCACTGTAAAAAGCTATTTAGAAGTTGTATAAATAATGATAAATAAATATCAAGGTTGAATAATGCACATACAGAAACATAAGTAAATGTGTAGGATTTTGTTTTTATAACATTACATTTAAATGCAGAATTTCCACAAGCTGCTTTTATTTTGTGTTTTGTACTTAATAGATAAAAGGCAATTACCAAATAGTTACGTGGTTGTCACAATGAAAGCCAAGTATTTAAAACCATTGCAGTTTGATGTTTACCTAAAGTTACAAATCTGCTCATGGAAATGATTTATTTATATGGTGCCCCATAGTTTATGCAGTGCTGTACAAGAATTACAATAGGATGCATGACAATACAAAATGTAAAAGGGATAAAACGCATACAGGGGCAAAAGCCAAAGTGAGAAAAATATACAACAAAATTCTTAGGAGAAGTAATCCGGGATCACGCGCCAGACAGATGAGATCACAAAGTCCTTGATTATATCTGAAAGTGGAGTCAGACAGATCTGGAAAATGTAGGGTGATAACCAGGAGGGTGGAGGGCCCTGCTTGTCAGTAGTGTCAAGTGTACAAAGTATCATGCCTGAGTGAGCTGACATGGAATCACCCAAGTGTTTACCAACAGGAAGAAATTTCAGACATTATCTGTATTGTTACAGACTAATGTGTCTATCTGTCAGCAAGGCTGGTGGGGCACTGGACCATGTGATTGCAGGATGGGCTGAGGTTTGGCACTTAGGGGTATATTCAGTGAAAGCCGGATCCTTTCCGACATGCAGCCCTATTCAATGAGCGGCCAAATCCAACTGTCGGATTTGTCTGTTCCCGGTGTCCCGTCCTGCAGCTGCTGTCAGCGGCGGCCGGGGTGCGCTGCCGGGAGTGAGGAGACTGGCCGGGGGGACGCCCTGCTCAATCCGACTTTTTTTAAAGTCTGATTGCGATTGTCGGAAAGGGGGCCAAAACCTGTCTGATTTGGCCCCGTTTCTGACAGAAGCACGCGGATCAGTTGCTATTTCGCAAATCCACGTGCTTTCCGACAAGTCAAATTTCCCGACTTGTCGGAAAACTGAAGGGAGGATTGAATAGGTCGGAACTCCTTCCGACCTTAAAAAGTCGAAAACTGACGTCTTTCCGACAAGGCGCCAGTTTCGACTGTAAATGAATATACCTCCTAAGCTACTGTACCTGTAATTCTAAGACCCTCCCCTCCTGCAGCCCCAGCAGGCCAGTGTCTTTTAGGCGCCTCAGGATACCGGGCACGATCTAGACGCTGTCATTGTAGATGAATCTTTTTCTCTTCATTTGTAACTTTTCACTTAAACCAGGGAATTGTCTTTCTGGCTTCTCCTCCTTCACCCACTTCCCGGGACCTGGATAATCTGGATCTACCAGACATTGTTTGAGCTCCGTGGCTTTACTTGGACAAGACTTCTGCTGTATGGCGTACAGATTCTTTGCTTGTACTTTATAATGCAGCTACCTGGTCCTCTGATCCCTCCGATCCCTCCTCTGTGGGCGGCTGTTGAACGCCCCATGGCTAGTGTCTCACCAGCCTTGATGACACAGAAAAGAGAATTTTTGGTCACTTACCGTTGAATGCTTTTCTCTGAAGCAGGGTGTGGGACAGTGTGTTCCCTCCCTCACATACAGGTTCCTGACTGTCATTTCCCTGCTGGTTGGTTTGTGTAACCGTTTCCCCTGGTTACTGCTACTCCTTACCAGAAGTACTAGTATTGTGGGGTTGCAGGGGGAGGAGCTTAGAATTTAAATGACACTAGTTTGAGTGCCAAACCCCAGCCGATCCTGCAGTCCCATGGTCCGGTGTTCCACAGCCGCCTTCAGAGAAAGGGATTAAACGGTAAGCAGAGGCATCACTAGGGTTGGTGTCACCCGGTGGGCAAACTTATGGTGTGTCTTCCCCCCCCCCCCCCTCCCCATTGAGCTCCTCCCGTATCACACCACACCAAATCTATAGTAATGTTTTACTAAAATATAATTGTTTCTGATCATTACTTGAACCAAAAAAATTGGGGTGATTCTCCAGAGAGTGAACATAAAGTCACACGCTTTAAAAAAAAAAAAAACCTTTTAAAATGGTCTGTTAAGAATTTTTTCTTATGTGAAAACTTAATTGCTTAGTAGCAATGCCTTACCCTATAACTTAAGACCCACTAAAATCTTGGTATTTTGGAGAAGCATGTTGTTTGAATTTGTGTAGCTGTCCATGCATCACGGAGAATCGCCCATTAAAGTCGTCTTAAATTACCCAAAGAAAACGTTTTCAATATCAAATACATTTTGTTTTACTTTGTCAAATATATTTGTTCTGAAATAGTGGACCTGCTGCATACTCACAGTGGAGGGATGATAGATTGCCCATTGGATTGACCCTGGAGGGCAACTCTGCTAGTCCTAGTGGTCTGGTGGTCCGCACAGTGGGTGGGGTCACCGGCTCCAGTTTCTCTGCAGGTGTCCTTCAGATGTAACCACGGGCTGGCCTTCATCAGGCAGGGGGATCAGGTGAGATCCACAGTAACCCCTTTCCGGGCAGCCCCTAAGCAGCAGGGAGTGGGCAATCATTCTCTACCACCTCCATCCAGGTGCCCGGGTTGCAGAGCATGTGTGCCCAGCTGTCAAAGGTCAAGCAGTGTCCGGGCAGCGTCCTCCTGTCAGACTCATGCTCATTTCCTGTGCAGCAACTCCGCCGCCCTCCCGCACCAAGCTGCTCCCGCACTGTAACGGCTAGCGTGAGGCGGCAGTGAGTTGCGGGGGTGGGTGTGTGTGCAGCCATCGGGAATTGGGTAGGTGGAAGTGAGTGGGGGGCGGAGTGAGGTCTGCAGTGCGGGCAACGGGCGGGTGCATTTAATGGATGGCGCTGGCGGGGTGTCTGCATCGCGGGAGGGCTGGGAGCCGGGGGAGGATCCACATCATGCAAGCTTAAGAAGGAGCAGTCCAGGTGCCGGTGGCCGCGGCGCTGCGGAGAGTGAGTCACTCTAGCAGCGCTCTCTTCATTCCCCGCGTATGTGTCGGGCCGACACTGCAGCGGGGTGCGGGCATAACCAGTGTTTGTCAGTAGAGTGGGGTGCGGGTGTGAGTGTGGCTCTTTTTGCTGTCACCCCTTGGAGGTGACACCTGGGTGCGGGCTGCACTCCCCGCACCACCCTTGTGACGCCTCTGACGGTAAGTGACCAAAAATCCTCTTGTTGCAAATTAAGCTGAAAATTGTCAAAAAAGTCTGTCATGGCAAGTCTGACAGTGCATTATGTGGCCGACTGAGACCTTGACGTGCAAAAATCGCTATGAGGCGATTTCTGCGCATGCATGTACGCCAGTACACGCATGTGCAAGGTCCTACACTGCGTTCTCTTCAGAATGCAGTCTAAGACCTGGAGGGGGGTGGGAACGGGGCATCAACGCCGCTTTTTGTGGGTGTCAACACTCCATTTTATGGGCGCAGTCCGGCCACGCCTCCGTTGGAAGCAGGCCGTGGCGGCTGTGTGACCTCACATGCAGCCGCCGCGACCCTTAACTTGTTGGGTAGCAATCTGCCTTCGCAGACAGAGGGCCACTCGACACATGCAAAAGCATTGCAGCAGTGTGATGCTATCGCATGTCTGTGTGTGGGGGGGTTGTGGATCCGTCATGTAGGGCGGACTTGCTCTGTGCTGGGCGTCCCCCCGCATGTCAAACACATTGGGGGTAATTCCAAGTTGATCGCAGCAGGAAATTTGTTAGCAGTTGGGCAAAACCATGTGCACTGCAGGGGGGGGGGGCAGATATAACATTTGCTGAAAGAGCTAGATTTGGGTGGGTTATATTGTTTCTGTGTAGGGTAAATACTGGCTGCTTTATTGTTACACTGCAAATTAGATTGCAGATTGAACACACCCCACCCAAATCTAACTCTCTCTGCACATGTTAAATCTGCCTCTCCTGCAGTGCACATGGTTTTGCCCAACTGCTAAAAAATTATCTGCTGCGATCAACTTGGAATTGCCCCCATTAATCGTAGATTGCATTTTTTCGCACATCTAAGCTCAAGTCTGAATTAGGCCCTTAGACTGTTCTAACTTAACAAAAAATTAATATTGCGTTGGTCCATGGTGGCCGTGCCACTACCAGCTCCTAAAAAACTGGTAACCCCATCGCAAAGGGGCCGCGCATGATAGCCATGCAGTGACAGCCACGGGTGGGTTTCTTTTGTCTTAGGTTCCCAAGCCTTAAATGGGGTTTCTTTTGCCTTAGGTTCCCAAGCCTGAATTTGAGCTTCTTTATGGTTCTCAAGCCAGAGCTGTTGCTTTAATTCATGGCAACAGAATTTTCATCAACGCTCACCACAGTTGCTGGTTGCTGTATTAGCCTCTACCACCTCCGATGGGAGGCTGACTGCACCACCGGCTTGGGTAACGATTTTAAGCTGATGTTATATCCTGCTGTCCACCCTCAGCTTTAAGATCCTCAAAGACCTGGGGAAAATACTGGGGGTCAGCGTGGAAGCGGAGCATCTTTGCACTCATTAGGTTGATAACATAGAGGCAGCGGCTCCAAAAGGCTTTCTTCGAGCTTTCAGCAAGGAACGGCTCCAGTGGGTAGGTGGTTATACTGCCCACGTATGCGTAGGATAAATACAGGCATGTTGATAGATATGCCAATAGTTCTTGCCCGCTGAGCAGCTCTGATGACATGACCTCTCGGCAGAGCATGTGGAGAAACACTATATTGGTCGGAGTGATGAAACCGACCGTCTGCCAGTTTTCAGAGAGGGAGCTGTCTACGGCGGTGATCCATTCAGCAATGTCTGTGGGTGATATAAGATGGGACTGCTTACACCTTCGACAGATGAACTCTGTAAGACAGCTGAGCAGGTAGCTGGTGGATGTCAGCACAGTCTGGGATTTTGCAGGTGAGCGCACTTCCTGGTCGTTACCAGGTTCCTTGGCAGGAGCTTCATGTGAGGCCTGTACTAAGGCTTGATAGATTCTCAGGATAGCCGTGAATCCTTCATGTTCTCAACAATGAGGTGGGTAATGTTGGTACCACCCATTTTGCCTTGCCTCCTCTCAGATATGAATCTCCTAAAGCGTGCGATGAGTGAACGTCTCTCGACGGGTCTTACTGTCTCGCTGTTCTCAGTGCGATGGTTCCCACTTGATAAGTCTTCATCAGGCCGGCTCGCCTTGCGGCAGCACGGGAATGTCAAATAGTTCCACATCCCTATTGAAGGAATGCCAGCAAATCCAGTGTCTGATTGTAGAAAGTAATCCAATAGCTACGGTGTATTTCCAGCACATGACTGATGCTGCCCGGTTCAACACTAGGCAGCAACTGAGTCCAGCAGGTTGTAGGCAGAGCTTTTCTCTGCTTACTGAGGCATTGTGACATCACTGTGATGCGATATTTATGCAAAGGAGCTGGTGATTGTGATGCGTTATTTATGCAAATGAGCTGGTGATTGTGATGCGTTATTTATGCTAGTGAGCTACATCTAGGCAATTCAACAAGTGCTGTAAATTGGTAAAATTATAGAAAGTATTATCACCTTATTACAGCCCTGTAAGGGAGAGAATATGTGTAAAATAAATGATAGAGAAGTAAATAGGATATTCTGAATAATCTGAGAGATAATTATTTGAAAATAAAATAAGTACAAGAAAGAAAGTAATTTCCCTTCAGCAATGGATCCATACCGCTTCTTCTACTCTGTGTTGTAAGAAAAATGATTCTTCCTTTTTAATATGAGATACCGGCAGATGCGTTCATGTCTGTGGATGTAACGCTGGGATAATAGTGGGTCACTGGCTGTGTCAGCGGGCACTGAAGTAATAATGTAACAGAAACTGAGGGTGTATGGCTGAATATTGGGTGTTTGGTGGATACGTGCGATGGATGCTTAGAATCAGCGCCTGATGTATTTTCTTACTCTTCTGCCTATCCTTGTGATGTCGTTTTTCTTTTCTCATATAATCTAGTATTGGTAAATCTGACCCTATAGGTAATTGCACAGTGGTCACATGCTTGTATCCTTCCAATGGCTTACTGTGTGGCAGCCTGCTGTTTCCTAAAGCGTGGCTGCAAGATACATCCCACGGGATCCGGTCTGAAGATCGACACTCACTAGGTCGACAGGGTTTCTAGGTCGACATGTGCTAGGTTGACAGGTCAAAAGGTCGACATGAGTTTTTAAAAATGTTTTTCTTTTTTTGAATTTCCATGTGGACTACGATTGGAACGGTAAACCTTGCCCGAAGCTGCGAGGGGACACTGTGCACTAATTCGGATTCCTGGTCACTGTATGCAGAAAACGACACAACCCCCCCCCCCCCCCCCCCCCCCATAAAACCTCATGTTGACCTTTTGACCTGTCAACCTAGCACATGTCGACCTTCAGACTCTGTCGACCTAGTGACTGTCGGCCTATAGTGGTCGACCTAAACATTGTCGACTTAGACACTGTCGATCTAATGATCCACACCCCATCCCACACTTACACTGTCACCCATATATATATCTCCATACATTGTATCTATATATCTCATATCTCCCTACCTTATATCTATATATCTCCCTATTTTATATATATCATATCTATCTCCCTACCTTATATCTATCTATCTATCCTATATATATATATATATATATATATATATATATATATCTCTCATGTCTATCTATCTCCCTACCTTATATCTATATATCTCGTATCTATCTCCCTACCTTGTATCTATATATATCTCCCTACCTTGTATCTATATATCTCCCTACCTTGTATCTACAGTATATATCCTCCCCACCTTATATCTACAGTATATATCCTCCCCACCTTGTATCTACTGTATATAGGTCATATCGATCTTCTATCTCCTATCTATCTACGGGTTGGGAATGAAATACCGGCTATCAGGATGCCGACAGTCACATGACAGACTGTGGCATCCCGACACCGGACAGGGGTAAGTATTTTACCCCTCTCATGTCCCCTAGCCTAACCCGTGGAGGGTGACATCTAGGGCTAAACCGAGGTGGTTGGCGACTACGGCTAGCAACCCCTGTATTGCCTAACCCCGATACCTTCGGCATTCCGTTGGTTGGTGTTCCGGTGTCTGTCACATGACTACCGGCATACAGGCCTCCGGGATGCTGACCACACCCCCCATCTCCTGTTTATTTATTTAGTAAGAGTTTCTTATATAGTGCAGCAAATTCTGTTGCGCTTTACAATTGGAAACAACAGAGTTAAAACAAAACTGGGTAATAAGTCATAGAGGTAGGAGGGCCCTGCTCGCAAGCTTACAATCTATAGGATCTATCTACAGCTATCTCTTATTTCTGATATTTTATGTATTTATCTCATATCTTTCTAAGGGCAGATTAGATGGGCCAAGTGGTTCTCACCTGCCATCAGTTTCTATGTGTCTTAAGAGGATGGTACTTCCTATGTGTCTTAAGAGGATGGTACTCCCTTTAAATCTGAGGGTGGTACTCCCTATGTATCTTAAGAGGTTGGTACTCCCTAAACTTTTGTACATTTTCCCTAACTCACCAGTTCTTCTCCCCTCTGCTATATACCGACAGATAAAGTATCTAATTTCTTCCCCAGTGTGGGCGGAACGTGCTTTTACTGTCGAGGACACCCATAGAGTGGGAATCACCTACCTCGCCGGTATGGGATCCCGGATCCTGGCGTCTTTATTGTGACAGCCGGGATCCTGACAAGCGGTATGCTGACCGATTCCTGTGCTGCAACAATACGCCTGATGGACTCAGACCTCCACAAAGGAAGATTTAAAACAAAGAGTGTGTGGGACTCAGTTACAGGCGCTATAATGTTAGCGTGATTTATACTTCACAATGAAAATCCACATGAAAAAAACACGATTTTTATTGTTAAAAAAGCCCCACACATGTGGGGAAATATATACAACTGACAGAAACAATTCTTTAAAAACAGAGTCTGAAAAAGATTGTAGCAGCAAGACTCTAACATAAAATGAATCCCAAAAAATGTCCAAAAAAACATGCAGTAAAATTCGTATACACAGAAAAAATTCCTTTAAAAAAGAGTACTTAGTTCATACCTATGTCGTATATTCAAATAGATCCACACTCTCAGCTGGTCTAATTTATTACACATTTATACAATCCTTTTTTTTCATGGTAACATCCATACGAGAGGAAGAAAGGCCTTGTAGGAGAAAACCAGAACTTTATCCACTTGGTAGAATGGAATTCATCTGAGGAACGTATTGTGAAGTATAAATCACGCTAACATTATAGCGCCTGTAACTGTTTGAGTCCCACACACTCTGTTTTAAATCTGTATAAATTTTGCATTTTTTGGTGAGATTCAATTGTGGTGAATCACACTACGGGCAGCTTCCAGGGCACCTTTTACAGGGGTTCACAAATTCATATTTTTCTCCACAAAGGAAGACCTAAGGTGCCCACCTTGCTTCCCCCCTGCCAGCGTAATAACATTTCATAATTCTAGCTACAATATTAATTACAAATCTGGCTTTCAAATGTTACTTCATTGGCAGTTATTCTGTATAGAAAGCATATGATTTATTTATTATTACCAGTTATTTATGTAGCGCACACATATTCCCCAGAAATTTACATAGAATGTGTGGCCATTGACATCAGTCCCTGCCCCAGTGGAGCTTTATATATATATATATATATATATATATATATATATATATATATATATATATATATATATATATATATATATATATATATATATATAATATATTTATCAGGGACCTATACTTTTGGAGTGTGGGAGGAAACCGGAGTAACCGGTGGAAACCCACACAATAGCGGGGAGAATATGCAAACTCCACACAGTTAAAACCATGGCGGGAATGAAACCTAAGACCTCAGATGTAAAAAAGACTGTGCGTAAAGCTGTAAAGAGACCCCTCCCTATCCTACAGGAAGTGTGGGAAGAGGAGGAGGGTCTCCTGCAGGATGAGGGGGAGTCGGTTGAGGCGATAATTGATGTCAGTCCTCAGGAAGAGGATGCTGAGGTAAAGGAATTAGAATCCCTTATTGAAGCGGTAAAACAGGTCCTTAACTTCAAAGAGGAGGAAGTTAAGGAGCCTGAAGTCTTTGATCTTTTTGAGTCTCAGAAACCGCAAACAGCTTTTTTTCAGACTCCCAAGATAAAATGGGAGACGCATGGAAGTAGCCGGATAGACACTTCCAAATCCCCCAAAAGTTCACTGCTGATTATCCACTACCCAAGGGTGTCGTGTCCAAATGGGAGGTTCCACTGATTGTGGACGCCTCCCTGGCTAGACTATCAAAAAAGACAATCTTACCGATACCAAACGTGACTACACTAAAGGATGTGTCAGACTGTCAGTTGGATACGGCACTTAAATCCATCTTTTTGGCTGCAGGAGCATCACAGAGATCTAGGATTATCAGTGCTTGGGTTAACAAGGCTATTGTTGCATGGGCTGGTCAAATAGTTCAAGCAGTGGTGGAGGATAATAGCCAGGAAGAGAGAGTTCGACTAGTGGAGCGTATCTGGGAGTCGGCCATGTACATTTGCCAAGCTACCAAAGATGCTAGCAGGATAGCGTCATGTATCTCAGATTCGGCTATATCAGCCATGCGGATTCAATGGCTCAGAGATTGCCAGGTGGACTCAGATTCTAAGAAGGCAGTGGAGGCGATCCCCTTTGTAGGGGAGGCTTTATTTGGTCCTGAATTGGACAAGTGGATTTCACAATCCACGGCAGGAAAAACTACTTTTCTGCCTACCACGTATCCTAGAACTACGACACCGGTGAGAAGAAATTACTCTGGTCCGGTGTTCAATTCATTTAGGTCTCAGTCCTTTCGAGCCAGAGGTAGAGGTTTTGGCGGTCAAGCTCAGGGAAACCGAGGCAGAGGCCATTCCCAGTCCACAGCCCGAAAAGAGGACTTGTGGTATGATAGTCTCCCAGCTCACCTCGGGTCTCCTATGCTGGGCGCACGGTTGGAAAGGTTTCGAGACGCCTGGGCCAAAACCTCACCAAAATTCTGGATCAACAATATTGTTTCCCAGGGATACAAAATAGATCTTCTGAACCGACCTCACAGTCCGTAGGCTTACCTTTGTGCTCTGAAATAGCGAGGGCATTAGACACTGCTATTCAAAAGTTACCTCTGACGGAAGTAATTATTCCTGTCCCGGCTTCTCAAAGAGGAACAGGATTTTATTCAAATCTTTTTGTGGTGGCAAAACCGGATGGGTCTGTCAGACCAATCTTCCATTTAAAGGTGTTAAATCAATTCCTGATGGTTTACGGATTCAAAATGGAATCGATACAGTCAGTCATTGCGGGCCTGGAGCAACAGGAGTTCATGGTGTCGATAGACATGAAGGATGCGTACCTCCATGTCCCAATTTGCACTCCACACCAAGCTTATTTACGATTTGCAGTATGCAAGAATCATTACCAATTCAGAGCTCTACCGTTCGGCCTATCATCGGTCCCGAGAGTCTTCACAAAGATCATGGTAGCGAAATTGAGATCGTTAGGGGTAACGATAATACCGTATCTGAACGACCTACTTATCAAAGCTCCCTTTCAGGACCAGTTGATCCAGGATGCTCAGATCACTCATCAGTTTCTGATTCGACATGGCTGAATTGTGAATTTAAAAAAATCCAATTTGTAACTGGCGCAGAGATTCGAGACATCAAAGAAATGGTACGTTAGGTTCCACACAACCAGACGGTCTCTCTACATCTTTGTATATGATGCCAGTCTTGGGGGGGGGGGGGGGGGGCTGGTGGTGGTGTATGGGGAAGTACTGAACAACCGTCAATTTCAGGACAGGTGGTCACAGTACGAGAGCTGACTTCCTATAAATGTACTGGAGCTAAGAGACATTTTACAATGCATTTCTTCTGGCGGAAGACGGCAACAGCATACATAAACCGTCAGGGAAGAACAAAAAGCCACATGGCCTTAAGGGAGGCTACAAAGATTCTGTCTTGGACAGAAAAGCACAACATAATCCTGTCTGCAGTCTTCATTCCAGGAGTGGACAATTGGGAGGCAGACTACCTCAGTCATCAGGATATGCATCCAGGGGAGTGGTGTCTACACCCACAGATCTTCGATGCAGTGATAAGGCGGTGGGGGTTATTGCTGATAGATCTAATGGCCTCTCGGAACAACCATCAGCTACCAAGCTATGTCGCCAGACTACGGGATCCAGCAGCAGAGATGGTGGATGCGCTGGCAATTCCCTGGACATACGAACTGGTGTACATCTTCCCGCTGTTTCCCTTGTTTCCAAGAGTGTTGAAAAAGGTGAAACGGTAAAGAGCGTGGGTAATTTTGATAGCACCAGACTGGCCGCGCAGAAGATCTGGCGGAAGATCCTTGGAGACTGCCACAGAGGGAGGAACTGTTACCACAAGGCCCTTTTCTTCACCCTCTGAACAGTCTACGTTTGACGGCGTGGTTCTTGAGACCAGGATACTAAGAGACGGGTATCCCGAAATCAGCTATTCATACAATGTTAGCGGCAAGGAAGCAGGCCACTGCCGCACACTACTATAGGATCTGGAAGAAGTACATGGACTGGTGCCAGCCTAAAGGTTGAAACCCTACAGAATTCCGCCTAACAAGATTGAGGCTTCTCCAAACTGGTTTGGATGGAGGTTTGCGATTGGGATCCTTGAAAGTGCAGGTCTCGGCCCTTTCAATCCTTTTCCAGCAACGTCTGGCTTCCTTCCTTGCTGGAGGCCCAGACATTTTTACAGGGGGTGTTGAGGATACACCAACCCTTTTGTCCTCCCACGGCTCCGTGCGATCTAAATTTGGTGCTAGAATTTTTTAGATCAGCAGTTTTCGTGCCCTTGGAAAGGGTGGACCTAAAATATATGAGCTGGAAGACAGTCCTGCTTTAACATCAGCAAGAAGGGTCTCAGAATTAGGAGCCCTGTCATGTATTATTATTTATTACCAGTTATTTATATAGCGCACACATATTCGGCAGCGCTTTACAGAGAATATTTGCCCATTCTCATCAGTCCCTGCCCCAGTGGAGCTTACACTCTATATTCTCTATCACATGTACACACAGACACATTCACACCAGGGTTCATTTTGTTCGCAGCCAATTAACCTACCAGTATATATTTGGATTGTGAGAGGAAACCCACGTAAGTACTGGGAGAATATACAAACTCCACACAGTTAGGGCCATGGTGGGAATCGAATCCATGACCATCCGTACTGTAAAAGTGCTTTCCTAGTTTTTCATGAAGACAGAGCGGAGCTCCGTACTTAAAGCAGAGTTTTTACCTAACGTGATTTCTTGTTTCCACATAAACCAGCCCATTGTTGTCCCCTCTTTCCACGTATTGTCAGAGGGGGACCTGTCCTTGGAGGTGGTCAGAGCCTTACGGGTGTACGTACAGGCTACTGGTTCTGTTAGGAAGTCAGACGCTTTGTTTGCACTGTATGATGGTCCCAGGAGGGGTTGGCCTGCTTCAAAACAAACCTTGGCCAGACGGATACGTCTAACCATCAAACAGGCCTATATTGCTTGCGATTGGAGAGTTACGTTTCGGGTGGGTGGCCATACCACCAGATCAGTGGGAGCTTCGTGGGCTGCTGCTAGAGGAGCTTCCACTGTCCAACTTTGCAGAGCTGTGATGTGGTCGTCTGCTCACACGTTCACTTGTTTCTACAATTTTGATACGTTTGCATCTGGAGATTCAAATTTTGGTTGTTTGGTTCTTCAGGCTTCGGACAGCACTCCAGCCCATGGGCGTATCTTTGGGATATCACCAGCTGTCTACATCTCCAGTGTCCACTAGTGGATGATAGAGAAAAGAGATTTCTCTGAATCCACTTGGGGATACTGGACGCCCTCCCCGGTGCTGTTAGCCGGCATGTTCTTATAGAATTAGATCTAACAAATTGGTTAATGTGTTAGTAGTTCTTGGTTGCTGTTTGATGTTGTGGTACAGTTGGTTCCTTCCCGTATGGCTTTGATCTTTCATGTTCCCTCTTCTCTCCGTCAATTTTTCAAACTGGAGGGATTGGGGGGCGTGAAAGGGGAGGAGCCAGCTGTGCATCATTTTTTTTTTTACCATTACATTGTGCTACCTCCGGTCTGCATCCTTCACACCCCAGCTGTCTAGATCTCCAGTGTCCCCGAGTGGATTCGGAGAAATGGATTTATCGGTACGTACCAAAATCCTCTTATTTGAGCAATGGAAAACATTAATGCATAGGAGCAGATATATAATGACGAGTACATATCCGCTGTACTACAATTATCTGCCTTCCATTACACCGGTCTTGGCATCCATCCTTTGTCTTGTAGTTTCCAAATGTATTAAGTTGAGTCTTGCAAATGTAAACATGATTGTGTTGAAAATAATTACTAGAGTCCAGCTATCATCCAAGATCCTTTCCTGGAGCATCATAAAATGCTGAGACAGCTGCTGTGACTTAATGGATTAGAGAGACTGGCCAAGCCCTCCGACCTGCCTGCCAGATGTCTCAGCGGGGGCCTTCAGGATCTTTCTTCTCCCATTGGAACCCACTAAATATTTAATGTTCTAGGTGCCTATATTTGGCCTGCGGTGCATTATAAATCTCCGTTGGCCATTAAGGGGTTAATCCTTGCTTCCCGGGAAGTAGGTAGAACAGGAAAAGGAAGCAATCACTTCGGCAGCTGACAACCTTTCACCTCTATTGTTTAACAAGCCACAGAGCCCTTGTCAGTAGTACATGTATTTGGATAAGGAGGTTAGCGCTCCATACTTGCGGCTCTGTGGGAGGCTTGTAAAAACGTTGCAAAGCAGAATTATTTTTATTTTCACTCTCTCAAAACAATGTGCCGTGCCAAGAATGCAGAACTGCTGCGATGAATTAACAGGCGCATGTGACCCCAGGATTAAGTTCAGCGCTGTCGAATTTACTGTCATTGGGCAGTGTTGATTTATGGCATCGATGAGGACAGAGTCCTTTATCTTTCAGTGATGATCCCCTTTTCGATTCCAACCTTTCCTTAATATTTTTTTATTTTTTTATTGGTAAAATGCACAGGTATAGAAATGAACCTGCCTCCAGCTGATGCTGTCTGTTTCCATTTTTTTTTTTTGCCTCTTGACTCATATTCTTTCCAAAACAAAATGAATTATATTTCCACGGGCCAATAGTAGTTACCAACCTGATATCTCTATACGGTCACTGAATTGGCTAGGGAAGCAAAAACGGAAATACTCGCCCTCCTCAGGTCTGGCTGTCGGTGAGTCTGGGAAGCATGTGGCTGTGCTTCCGTGGCCTTCGGCTGGGTAGCAGGCAGTGGTGCTACTGGCAGATCCGGGCAGGTGGTCCAGTGGCAGCGAGTCTGGACAGCTGGCGGCGTGGCTTGCGCCGTGCTGCACAGCGTGACCTCTAACACCATGTCACGCTGCGCAGTGCACACAGCCGACGGCAATATGCTGGGTTGGAGACTGCAGTGTGAAAGTGGCCTGAAGCGCGTTGCAGCCGGGTAGCACCCGTGTCCGGCTCCTCTCTGCGACCCGCAGTAGTTGGCCTAAAAGCGGTATTATTTTATCACTGTTTCCAATTTTAAAGCACAAAGGAATTTGCTGCGCTATATGAGAAACTGATAATAAATAAATATTAAGTCTTGAAACTCTGTTTCATACCCTTTGGTTTGGGTTTGAATTAATAATGTGGAATTGGTTGGAGAAAATAAAGTCCCCATATGGTCACAAATATCTTATCTGCCGGAACTATTTATGTGTATACTAGGGAGTCTCTTAAGTAGCTATTCTGTATGAAAATGGTGAAAACAAAAAATATGAGTGCGCTGTCAGCAGCAAACAGTAAAGGGGGGGGGGGGGGGGGGGGGGGGTCAGCCCCTATGTATAGTGAAACAACAGAAAAAATAGATGCTGGCTGTTAGACCAATAAGGGACAATAATCAGTGTAAAATTATCACAAAATTTTAATAAACATAATATATGATAAAATATATAAATTTAAAAACCATTAATTGGATATATCAGATGTATGCTCCTGAGGAAGCTGGCAGCCATTAGACCAGCGAAACGCGTTGAGCTAAGGACAGTGACCATCAGTTGTGGACCCACCTGGCATCTCCGGTAACAATTGGACTCTTTGCCCTTTCTGGACACTACCAAGCCCTTTGCAACCTGGAATACTCCCCTGCTGCCAATTGGATTCTCACCTGCCAAATTGAGATCCTGGGGATTACATCTATAAGGACTGGGTAATTATTACCATCTTAAAGTGAATCCAGAGCTAATAAGGAGGGAGTCCTAACCGGTGGAATTCAATTCCTTCCCACCCCCGATCGCACCCACCCACCGTTATTCAATTGTTTCTGCCGATAGGCGCAATATCATTATTTCAGCTTGCTATGGCGAGAAAAAACAATTGATTTCTGCCCTAAGAGCCAAAAAATTTTTACAAAAATAATAAATATTACACGATACGATTCCACAGCGCAAATGCCGGTGATTGCTTCGATTGGAGGTCACCGGAGCCGGAAAAGTCATGTCCCTCGTGTGTTTCATCACCATTTTTCCAGGCCGTTTTTTTCAGAGGAAAGCAGTATATGGCCTAAGTGTCCAAGAGATGGCCGTCATACCTCTGCAATGGTATTGTAGATACGGAATTCCAGTACTCTCAGGTATTAGCAGATGGAAATGCTTCCTGCCTTTCTGTTAGTAAATGGGCGGTGCACTTATCACCTAGCATGTTATATAGACGATCAGCCTGTGGTATATATCTGATGATTGTCTGTAAGCCATGTATGTAGCTGTTGCAGCATCTCTCCAGTACAGGGCTGGTGAAAGATACTAATGCGACCTTTATTATCTGAGATTTTTCACTTCTGTCAGCCGTTCCAATATGCAATTATCCTGGAGATGATCTATGTCTCTAAAAACAAATTAAAATGTCAGAAAATGAGATTTTTATTTTTACGTATTTTGCGGCGCGGTTCTCAGTCTGGCTTCCTCTCTGATGGCCGGTGATTTGTTCTGCGCTGTCATCGTCTAGACAGGTTGTCCCTATTTATATGGCAGGCTGAGCAGCGGTGTAGAAGAGGCATAACACAACGATTGCTGAAGAACACTATTGCAGAGGGGACGGTTTATTTTCTCGCATTGAATATAGATTTCTGCCCGTTTTGGAAATGTACTCTTGTTGCCTTATTGAAGTGCCCGGGAGAGCTACCCCTTCCTCTTGGAAGTAGTGTAATGGGAGGGGGTACGGCAGTTATGGCTGGGAATAATTTTTACTTCCTCCCCAGCGACCTCATAGCTGCTCTTACGTCCTGGGCTTCTCCTGGCTGAAGTACTGGAAACCCCGGCCATTATAAGTACTGATGGTCACAGCACATCGGCAGCCGTTACATCCTGCGGAGTAGGTTTTCTCACCGCAGTCAGCCGCAGGGCTAGATTTGTGAAGCGGCGACATTAAATGTCACTTCTTGCAAGATGGAAGCTGAAAATGGCAGCAGCACTCACATTATGTGTAAAGCCCGGCGTGCTGTCCGTTTTCATCTCTAACCTGCTGAGAAGCGGCTGCTTACAAAATCCGCTGCTTCGTAAATATATCCCATAAAGTCAAGTCTGTTCCTGCAACGTGATCAAAATGTCGACAGGTTCCAAAAGGTCAACTTGCAAATGGTCGACACAGAAGAGGTTGATGCATCGTTATTTTAACGCTAACCCTCCCCCTAATGCCTAACTCTAATCGTGACCTTCCGCAGGCCAACCCTCACCCTCCACCATGTACCAGAACCTAATCCCAAAAATCCTAAAAACCAAATGTTAACTTAAATCCATGTCCATTATTTAACTGTCAACTTTTTGACCCTGTTGACTTATTCCCTGTCAACCATCTGATGTCGACCTATTGACTGACTACAGTACTTATTGTCTATCTACCATCTCAGTACCTTCAGTTTTGCGGCTAGGGCTAGGAATACTGTAAATATTAGGGGGTATATTCAATTGAAGTTGAAAGCTGCCGTCTGACGAAAAGACATCAGTTTTCGACTTTTTAAGGTCGAATCCTATTCAGTATATCCCTAAATTTTTCGACAAGTCGATAAATTCGACTTGTCGAAAAGCACGTGGATCGGCGGAATAGCTGCCAATCAACGTGCTTGTGTCGAAAACGTTTGGCCACCTTTTCGACCATCTCAGTCCGACATCAAAAGATGTCGGACTGAGATGCAGACCCAGAGGAGGAGAGGGGAGAGCCGCAGGGAGACGGGGGGCGGGGGGGACAGCCGGCGGGCATACAGGGGAGATTAGCGCTGCAGCAGGATGTCACACAGCCGTGCTGCTCACGGCAGCTTCCACCCGGCCCCAGCACGCTTGCTGGAGCCGGGTGGACACTGCCGTGAGGTCGGGCAGCTGTGTGACATCCTCCTGCAGCGCTACTGTAGCGCTGGTCTCCCCGCAGCTCGCCCCCTCCTCTGCGTCCCTCATCTCAATTCAACTTGAAAAAGTCGAATTGAGATGAGATGGAATAGGGGTTGTCGGATCCATTCCGACAAATACATGTCTGAATGGATCCGACTTTAATTGAATATACCCCTATAAGACTTTAAGCAATTTACGTCATTGGTAAATTCGAAATAAATGCTGTGGATGGCAGAGTTGGTGTCGTGGTTAGCATTACTGCCTCACACCAATGAGGACTTGGGTTCAATTCCCACTTTGACCCTAACAGTGTGGAGTTTGTAAATGATATTATGTTTGCGTGGGTTCCCTGCGGGTGTTTCCGGTTTCGTCCCACTAAAAATAATAAAATGTTCTGGCAAGTTAATAGAGTTTCTGTATACTGTGTGTGTGCGTTTGGCAGGGGAAATAGATGTATAAGCTCTACTAGGGTGAATGGCCAAATACTATCTGTATATTATGTGTGTAGGTTATAACTGATCATAAACGATCTCCGGTTGCTGTTGCGTGACCAAGTTTCATATAAACGTTGCAGCTTCTTATTGGTGCAAATTGTTTCGTTTATAGTTCTATGACCGACGGACAGATGCGCTAAGTCCATACCCTGATATCGCCCATATTTGCATTTATTACAATAAGTGACAGCGGCCTCCCTGTTCTGGGGGAGTCGCTGAGCAGCTGTCACAGACTCTGAGATGTAACGCGTCCCTCACGTCCATCCTGTCGGGGAATACAGTGGAACAGGGCCCGCCATTAGACAGCAGCCACACCTACAGCATGGGAGTACTGGTGTTCAGATCTGCAGACATACAGTCTATACAGTAACTACTGTCTTGTCTAAGAAATGGGATTGGTCTATTCATGAGTGTATGTTATACATTCATCCGCGGGTTTCTCTTTATTCTTCTTATAGAAAGCAATGAATCGGCACAAGGTCAATAAAAATGCTTTAATATGTGGATATGTATAATCCTTTTCGTGTAGCTGTTTTGCCTTGTGATGGCTGCTCCCACTAAGCTGCCGGCAAATGGTTTTTCTTCGTTTTCGCTATGATGAGTTGCTTTTCGTCCACTGTTTACACCCACATGTACTGAGCAGAAAAATCCCCCCCCCCCCCCCTTCGGATTGTAACCCGGTTTGTAAGTCAGATTCCATGATCATTCAGTGTGGTATTTTGTCTACTTCTGTACTCTCATGGTTTGTAGCAATGCTATGTGTCATCTGACATGTTTCTCTTTAGTCTATGCAGCAGCTTATTTCATCTATAAATTGATCACTGGACACTGCCATGTTTCTGCGACCGTCCAGCTCACATCCCAAGTCATTTGAAGCAGTGCACAGTATGACTGTTGTCTTTTTTTAAGAGCATTGTTTCTATAGTGGACTAAACAGTTAAAGTCTGTTTCTAAATGGATTTCCCACCTCACTATTCATAAATGCATACTGCCCATCCTCTGACACTCTATCCATTTCTGTAACACCCCAGATACAAATTTGTCCTTCACAAATGAGGACCATGCATATAGAACACCCCATCCCCTTGGTTATGCTGGGAAGCCTACTTGTGCAACACACCTCTCAGTACAGTTGTCATGGTTTGTCTTCTCTTCTCCACAATGCCTTTTTCTCATCCTAGAGCTCTTCTCCCCATCTTGTTCAGCTATGATAAGCCTACAGGCAGGTGATATGCTTTGAGGAATGGTCTGATGCCACTGGTCCAGGTCTGCAAAGGACTGGTATGAATGGCCGTGTGATACACGGCTCCTTAATTATGTTCATAGTTTAGGTTAATAAAGGTTAATAAAACTATGCGTTGCACAATGCAGAGTTAAGGTTACATTACCTTTTGAAAGGCTGCTGATCTAGTTTATTGTGTGTCATTTATGAAGTGCCCTCGTGTAATTATACATGTTTGCACATATGCAGTTCCCTGCGGCCATGTTTGATTAATTTGCACTGAGACTGAGCAAGAAATTTATTTAAAATAAATAAAAAATTACGGGTTCCTTACGTGTCTGAGGTGGGTGTAAAGTTTAGGCTCATTTAGCAGATGCCACCCAGGAACACAAATAGAACTTTGCAATGATACAATAGCACTTCCTAGGTCTGTTACGCCAAACTGTTCATACATAAATCCGATAAGGGACAGACTTTTATGGAAATATGGTATGTGTCAGTCACTAACTGCTGATTTTGAAGATTTACTTCCTATTCAAGTAGTTCTGAATTACTGAGGGTAGAGAATGACTTACTGGCATTTATGTGGTGAATATTCGTTTAACTGTGTGAAAAAGCACTTTATGAAATTGGCCATGATTGTGCTAAACTGTGGTGGCGCGTTACAGCTTCTCGGACAATTTAAAGAGCAATGATAGATCTGCAGCATCTCTCAGCAGCGTACAGACTTTTTATACTTCATCTAGATGGGGATGTCATATCCAGAGGAGGAAATTCCTGATCTGTGCCGTGGAATAATGGCCAGGAAGGAGAGGAAACGAGGACCTCCGTGAAACGCAACGTGCAGCCGCAGCTCGGGGAGCAAACAGGATGCGGACATGTGTTACAAGGAAGTGGCTATATATCTTTCCAGAAAATGCATCAGATAGGGACAACGCATATTACTTGGGCCTGGTTATGCATTGGATGTGACTCACATGGGGATTTAACTCTTTACCTGCTGGATAAAGTGGTCACTTAGATATTATGCTGGAAAAGCAAGTATACGTCACACTTCCATACAAGTTATAGTCATGCTTTTTTTTTTCTTTTTCTTACCTATAGAAAGTCACTTGAGACTATATTTTAAGTCCTCATAGCCAGTAATCCTAGCGACAGGAGAAATTAACAATTAATATTTCATTATTTTAATAATCTTATAGGTTCTCCTTTTTTATGAATACTCTTCCGCGGGTTACTGCGGCAAAAAGGGGGCTACGTTCTGCAACAACCAATTAAAGGTTTGCTTTCGTTGTCTGTACCCTAAAGACTACAGTGACAGTATTTGGTTGTATGTTCGTTTTACTCTGTGCTTTTAGGGACAGTACTGCCATAAGGAAACATTGGTCGGGGACTGGGGAATACTGACCTGTTCCTGTGCGATTTAGACTATTGGATGGAATTCCCTCCTGATAATCCATAGGACATTGTTTCTCAAACTGTGTCCCGTGGCACCCTGGCGTGCCTCATGGTAATTGCAGGGATGCCTTGGCTTGGTGGTCCAGAACCAATTAAAATTATTTATGGTTAATGTAATAGGCAAAACCAGCGCTGGCGGCTGTCAATCATAAAATATGTAGACAGATCCCGTCCCTCGCCACATAATTCAACCTGAGGATGACCTATAAACTCATTTTACTTAATTTCAGATTTTTTCTAATTTTCTCATTAAGAAATTTTGGCCTATGGGTGCCATGAAAAAAAATTGGATTCTCTATGGCGCGGTGATTCATAAAACTATGAGAACCGCTGCCGTAGGAGTTGCCCGGTATTGTCATCTCCTCCTGGAAACGCTGCCTATAAACTCTACTAACCCTAGTCTGTATCATTACTGTTGCCAATATCTCAACTTTACCGATAGGAAAGAGAGCCTGCCAAACCGTAGTTTTGTATAGTCTGATAATACCTGTAGTATCTCAGAACTTCTTCATCTAAAAGGAAAAATTCAGGAGCCTTGTTGCTTCTACAACCTTTATCCAGTGTTTTATTTTTATGGGATCATTTTAACCATTGGGTTGTGAAATTGGCATAACCCAGCGGTTCTCAAACTTTTTTGAATCACGGCGCCCTAGAGTATCAAAAAAAATTTCCCAGCACCCCTAGGCCAAAAGTTTTTCTTATTGGGAAATGTAAAAAGAAATATTATACTAAGTAGATTGTTTTTATATATCATCCTTAGGGTCAGTTGTTTGGTGAGGGACAAGATTTGTTTATTTGTCCGCATATTTATGACTGCCCGCGCCAGCACTGGTTTGGGCTATTACATTGACCATAAATCAGTTGAATTGGTCCTGGACAACCATCCCAGGACACCCCTGTAAGTGTCCCGGTGCACCCCAGAGAGCCACGGCACACAGTTTGAGAACCATTGCCATAACCTAGTTCACGTTTGTTGGGGAATGCTTGTTGTTAGACATTCTCACTAAACACTATCCCTTTACACTTCTTAGTTACTTTGTTTCCAGCTGGAATGTATTTTCTATTAATATAAAGATCAGCCGGCTCCCCCTTACCTTGTCGGCAAACATGTTTGTCACACACGTACACAATGAAGGCCTTGCCACCCTCTTTGTTTCCGGAATATGCCTCTATACTATAACTGGGTGTGTACGCAAGGCAGGCATGTCATATATTGACATTTAAAGAGCAGAATGACCAGCTGGTGCAGACACACCTAGGCTGCGAGGGAGCCAAAGTCTGCTCTATTCCAGCTACAGTATGAATGCGGTTTTGATTCTGATACAATATATCTTCCTACAAGAAAAGATGCAGTGGATGTTTTTTTACACCAGTATTTTTGTTGTTGTTAACCCTTCAGTGTGATGTGTGGCACTCCAAATGTTGCTAAACCTAAATTCCTAGTGTGAGCTGCGTAGTACAGCAGTGACGGCGCATGGATGCTTAGAGTTGTAGTTCTGCGGCGATTAATGTGGCTGCGCCATGTTAGATTCTTGCTTATTTCACATATGTGTGACATTAGTATATGTACGTCTATATACTAATCAAAGCGAAACCGGTGAGCTGTAATAACTTTAAGACTCTTCAGAAACCTTACAGACAATGGGGGATATTCAATTAGCCCCCGAAGAGACATAAAAACTCCAGATCTTTCTTCGGGTTTTGCCGTCGGCCTATTCGATTTGACGGGCCATTAAAAAGTGCATTTTCACCCGAAAATACACAGGTTCAGTGAAACCTGTGTGTTTTCGGGTGAAATAGCCCCGTTTTCAGATGAAAACGGGGCTGTTATCGGGGATATTGCTTCGCCTGCTGGAGGCAGGTGAAACAAAATCCCAGATTAGCTGCAGCACGTGCCGGATTATCGGGGCTAATTAGATAGCCCCCCGGCGATACTTTTACACCCGCAGTTGGTGTGGGTAATTGAATAACCCCCAATGGCTAGTGATCAGAGCATTGCAATACATTTGCTTTCTTATTACGGTAAATAGTATGCAAGCTGCCACGTTGTAAATTGTTGTTAGACTCTACAAAGTTATTTGGTGTGTCCTATACAATGATAAAATATGGCTTTTACCCCATGGTAAAAGCATTGGGAGAAACACAGCCAGCTTTGCTATATATTCCACCCTCTTTAAGTCCATTTATATACAGGCTTCTGCCTCTTTGCATGCCTGGCCCTTTAAAGGGTCTGCAGCAGTAATCTATATGGAGGCCATCAGGGCGAATCGGTGCTGAACTTTATTACTGACTCATTTCGCAAATATAAAAAAATGTTTAGAATCTTGTTTCAACATGTGATTGTGTTTGCTTGAATTCCTAGTAGCTGTCGGTTACACCTCCAAATCCGCAGATTACGTTCCTTTGGTTGATATATTATTTCTAGAGGAAACGTTGAAATATCCAGGACACCATATGGGCTTGGGTTATTCTGTACATAAGATGCATTTCCCCTGGATACGTACATTAGCTGACCACTTGAGGACTGGAAGGTGTCTTCCTAAGAGTGGATTTTTATTACACCCCACCCTCAGGGTATAGTAACAGTGCAGGTTTGATGGATTTCCGTGCCTTGCTAAAATGGTTATATCAAAAATAACTGCGGCACCAATTGTCACTTATGATTCAGTATGGGATACTCATTAAACGTGGGAGCATATTCAGTTAGACATGGTACTTACCACAGGCTTCTAGATCCCAGGATAAATGCCCTGAGCAATTTAATAATGTCCCGCAGTAAGCACTGAGCATACACCTAACGCAGATTTTTGTTCACTCGCTGCTGAGGTGCAAACAGATTTGTATTAAGCGCACTCTCTGGGCTTGCTGCATGCATACTATGCACAGTAATTGTACGTCTAGGGGTCAGTGTCCAGAGCGATGCAGGTTCCACCCACTGTAACCATGTGACCATAACTTGGATTTTTTTTTTTTAAATGTATGTAGGTTGAGCCTGGTACATAAAATGTGAATTTCCAAGCAAATTAAGACAAAGTATTAAATTTAGAACTTTTAGAAGTTGGGTAAATAATACTTTAACCTGCACTTTTCTGCAACACCGATTTTTTTATTTTTTTTTTAATGCATTTAAGAAAAAAAATAACAGCAAAGGTTGGAGTTAAATACATTGACAAGCGCAAGCCATCTTTGGCAATTAAGGCGCTTCTGCTAGTCGGATACAGCATCTGTCACTGCAACAAACCACAGGTTCCGAAATAGTTTATATAAATGTGATGGAGTACAGATGTATCTGGCATCATTACAAAGCTTCAGAAAATCCAAGATCAGCCTATCAGCAACAGTGTACTTACTGCGTTTCTTGTACCCCTTCCACATCGCAAAAATAACCCGGCATCAACCCGGTGGCATGTTGCCGGGTCACTGTGCGATGTGAAAGGTGAAATGGAGAATTCCCAGGTCACCCTACCTAGTAATTCAACCCGGGTTACCAGAAGGGTTATTCCTGGTTTGAATACCGGGTCAGGTGCAGTGTGAATGGGTTCCCGGGTCAGTGCGACCTGGGACCCGTTTATTACATAGGGAGAGGTGGCGCAGAGGTGAGCTCATCTCCCAGCGCCGCCTCCACCCCCGCTGCTATGGCAACCGACCCAACATACAATTATCTGGTAGATAATCTGCCAGATCTGGCTGGTTGGAATGAGAGTGGATGAGAGTAAATGACAATCGACCATTTGCTCCCAAACACTGGAAAACTAACACAACCTGTCGTTCATACAAATTGGTTACACATAATTTTAACCAACTTGGATGAACGAGTGTTTTGTCCATTTCCCAGTGTTTGGGAGCAAATGGTTGATTGTCATTTACTCTCATCCATTACCAGATTTTCATTCCAACCAGCCAGATCTGGCAGATAATTGTATAGTGTGTACCTAGCTTTAGTTTACCGCTGAGATGTTCTCCGTTTCCAGCTGCCTTCCCAGGTTTTAAAGTTTTGTCCCTAGCATTGTCTTTACTTTCAATATTGACTCGGATTCTTATTGAAACCACACCGTTGTACAGGAGGTCGGCGTTTATCTGTCTTATACTACACTGGGCACTTTAATTCCAGGATTGATTTAGATCAGGGATGGGGAACCTTCAGCTCTCCAGCTGTTGTGGAACTACACATCCCAGCATGCCCTGCAACAGCTTTAGCATGGCAAAATAGCAAAACTGTAGCAAGGCATGCTGGTATTTGTAGTTCAACAGCTGGCGGGTCGAAGGTTCCTCATCCCTGATTTAGATAATAAATGTTTTGTACAATTAGGATTGGTGGATTCATGCAGCTGATTTGGTGCAGTGATGTCATAACAAGCATAGCAGTTGTTGCGCAGCTTTGTCATTTCATGTCTTATACGGTAAAACGTTTATAATTGGAGCTATTAGTGATTGATGGCAGGAGGAAACCATTAAACATTGAAAAGACTGGTAACACTACCCGATTCTGGAATGCTGGCGATGGACGACTAAATCGTTGAACGATATAGCATTCAACGATATAGTGCGTACACACTGAACGTTATCGTTCAACAATAATGTTCAGGGACGTCACCACCGGCGTTCCTGAACATCCAGCTAAGCTGGACATTGACGGGTTGAGCTGCATATCGGCTCAATATTGGTGAACGCTGAACAACATGCGGAAGCGCGCATCGTTCTAAAGTCACCAATATTACCCCCACACACAAACACTGGACGATATAAGCCTAAAAATAAACAATAACGACTTTTATGTCGTTAGCATTTTTTTTTTTTAGGCTTAAATCGCCTAGTGTGTACCCCCTTAAGAGTCCTGCAATGGGACAGTATAATTTTCCATTAAGATTTATATGTGTAATCTTAATTTCGCCTTTATCCACTAGGGAACACTGGAGCTAAAACAGTGGGGTATAGACGGGTGATGACCATAGTGCTGTATGTCATGTAAGGGTGTAGTACTGTATGTACAGCAAGAAGAACCACTCCTAACCAGCAACTAATTGTGTCTTGGGATTTGTATTCAGACTTTTGATGCCATTGCACAGTTGCAGAGTGTTGAATAAATATCACATCTCGAGGTTTGGAAACAACAAGGCCTTTTCATATCTTATCATCTTACGCTTCTAGGTTCAATGGAACTTTCATTTTAGGGCAAGTTGTCTGTTGTAGGCTATTGTCTCGTGCAGTAGTCACATCGTGGCTTCCCTGTTAGCTGTGTGCCTTATTGGCTGTGACATGTGAGTGATTACCGTTCTCATTAATGTCTGGTGTGACGGGGCTTGTGACTGGCTGCCTCGTGCAGGGGCTGTACAGCAGTAATAGCAGAGCAGCGCGGCTTTCAGTGACCTGCTATGCACAGAAAAATGTGCAAACTGCAGAGATATTCAGCACATGCACACACCTCTCCCCCCCCCCCCCCTCCCCACAACCAGCACACACTTACACACACACTTGTGATGTTCAGTCTGTGCACATTGCATAACATCCTTTCATCTGATCACTGCTCCATCCTGCCCTGTGTGGTCATTGGGCGATAGGAACAGTGTTCTTGTGGAACTGTTTTAGGCAGTAAAATCCATCATTTCAGGTACACCCGTCCCCCCTAGAGACTGCAGTGATGGCGTTCCATTTGTTTTCTTGCATCTACCAAAACAATTCAGTTTGTTGGTAATACACTTTGCTGTTTTGCGAGTGTCAGTGGGTGGCGCTTGATCACAAATTAGCGCCCTATACCCCTGGCTGCTTATGCCAAGCGCTGAGAGGCTGGATCTCGCCCAGCTGGCCACAAATCAGTGGCCAATTTAGACCGACCAAGACATTCGTAATGGGGCATCGTATACTGTGAGGAGGCTTATGTCTAGCGGATCTGTCATTGGCTGACCGGACTTCTCTTTCATCCCGATTGGTGGATGTTTTAGACCCACGTATTTTGGTCCAGTCTGATCTAAAATCAACAAATGTGCTGCTGTCCGGTTACTGCTGATTTACAGCACAGTGTAGCACAACGAGAAGTAAAATGTAGATTACGCACCTTCCAGTCCACATGCATCATTAAGCAGAAGGGTTTGCGGATATTCTTCAAATATAAAGAGAACAAGTTTTTATTTACTTCCATGTTTCACAAACCTTTAACCTCCTCCACTTTATCACCCTGTACTTATACAGAGCACTATAAAAGTTCCATGCGTGTATAAAGTGTTATGGCTTTATATTTAGGGATTTATGTCACCTGCTGTTTTCTTCTGTTATAACCGCTTTCTGAAAAAGCGCAGCGCTTCCAAACATGGCGACAGGATTCAGCATGACGTCACTGCAAACGGTAGCTTCTATTACAGATGCAGTCACATCATATTGATAAAAATGCTAGTGTCGTGATGCGATGTGTCATATCGATGTGACAGCTGGGAAGGCATTTGAGTTTACCCCCCCCCAAGCTGTGTCGCTAGTCCCTGCAGCAAGTGTACAGGTGGTCGTCAGTCCTCCCGTACACACAGCCAGATGCGCCTATATATCTGCAGATGTATCGGCCATCGGCTGTGTTGCAGGGCCGTCGCGATATGTCTGTGTTCAGATATATCGAGGGTACACACCCGCCTATCTGCTCACGATACATCATCCGTTCGATCGAATGACCATTACACTGGCCAGTGTGTACGCACCTTAAATTTCCCTGAGCATGTGGCATCTGCCCCACCTGCAGCGAATAAACAAATAAGATAGCAGCGCTAATGGAATAATGTAAATATGAAGGATTGAGTGAAAATTAATCACAGTTTAATTATACATATTATTAAAAACATTTAAAAAAAACCATATTGTGGCCACTCATATAGTTAATCACTTAATGAAACTGCTGCCTATCTGGTGTAGTCCGTTCCTATTGTAAAAGGACTGGCAAAGGCTTTGGTGATGCATCACTGGAAATAGACCAAAGGTGATTTGATAAAGCTGCAGTGCCTTGCAGTGAAACGCGTCAGGAGGCTTGTTAGGCCATCATCTCTTGATACTATAACTGCCTTGGTGTGTCCGGACCAGGACTGGAGTGCTAAATTTACAAAGAACCTGAGGTGAACTAAAAATCATCTGGAATACCACCCACTCTCTCCACAACAGGAGGATACCGCAATGCAGTGAGGATCCCTCTAAACCCTTGCTTGGGTTTGAGTCCAACAAAAGGATAATTTCAAGGGACTACACCTCCAGCGGCTTACTGTGGTAATAACCCATGTGGGACTTCACCTTTGGTCTATTTCCAGTGTTGCATCACCAAAGCCTTTGCCAGTCCTTTTACAATAGGAACGGACTACACCAGATAGGCAGCAGTTTCATTAAGTGATTAACTATATGAGTGGCCACAATATGGTTTTTTTTTTTTTAATGTTTTTAATAATATGTATAATTAAACTGATTAATTTTCACTCAATCCTTCATATTTACATTATTCCATTAGCGCTGCTATCTTATTTGTTTATTTGTATGTGTTTTGGGTTTGACTACCCCATTTTATAGCAGCAGCATTAGAAACGCAACATTCCTTAAGCGCCCGAACCTTTTTCTATCTTGATAGAAGAAATTCCTTTGCCACCTGCAGCGAAGCATGGTTTCTCTGACGTCCTAAGTGGATGCTGGGGACTCCGTCAGGACCATGGGGGGGTAGCGGCTCCGCAGGAGACAGGGCACAAAAGTAAAAGCTTTAGGATCAGGTGGTGTGCACTGGCTCCTCCCCCTATGACCCTCCTCCAAGCCTCAGTTAGATTTTTGTGCCCGGCCGAGAAGGGTGCAATCTAGGTGGCTCTCCTAAAGAGCTGCTTAGAGTAAAAGTTTTGTTAGGTTTTTTTATTTTCAGTGAGTCCTGCTGGCAACAGGCTCACTGCATCGAGGGACTTAGGGGAGAGAAGTGAACTCACCTGCGTGCAGGATGGATTGGCTTCTTAGGCTACTGGACACCATTAGCTCCAGAGGGAGTCGGAACACAGGTCTCACCCTGGGGTTCGTCCCGGAGCCGCGCCGCCGACCCCCTTGCAGATGCCGAAAAGTGAAGAGGTCCAGAAACCGGCGGCAGAAGACTTTTCAGTCTTCATAAGGTAGCGCACAGCACTGCAGCTGTGCGCCATTGTTGTCAGCACACTTCATAGCAGCGGTCACTGAGGGTGCAGGGCGCTGGGGGGTGCGCCCTGGGCAGCAATGATAGTACCTTATTCTGGCTAAAAATACATCACATATAGCCCCTGGGGGCTATATGGATGTATTTAACCCCTGCCAGGTCTCAGAAAAACGGGAGAAGAAGCCCGCCGAAAATGGGGCGGGGCCTATTCTCCTCAGCACACAGCGCCATTTTCCCTCACAGAAATGCTGGTGGGAAGGCTCCCAGGCTCTCCCCTGCACTGCACTACAGAAACAGGGTTAAAACAGAGAGGGGGGGGGGCACTTATTTGGCGATATGACTATATATATATTAAAATGCTATAAGGGAAAAACACTTATATAAAGGTTGTCCCTGTATAATTATAGCGTTTTTGGTGTGTGCTGGCAAACTCTCCCTCTGTCTCCCCAAAGGGCTAGTGGGGTCCTGTCCTCTATCAGAGCATTCCCTGTGTGTGTGCTGTGTGTCGGTACGTGTGTGTCGACATGTATGAGGACGATGTTGGTGAGGAGGCGTAGCAATTGCCTGTAATGGTGATGTCACTCTCTAGGGAGTCGACACCGGAATGGATGGCTTATTTAAGGAATTACGTGATAATGTCAACACGCTGCAAGGTCGGTTGACGACATGAGACAGCCG